>NC_089587.1:207966848-208266848 GCF_019320115.1 Miscanthus floridulus | reverse complement strand
AGAGGTCTGCCCCGTTCGGCTTGCAGAAACTTGGCTGAAAGTGGCTGAAAAACACTGTTCTGGCTGAAATGTTGTGAGAGAAAAATACTGTTCCAGCTGGAAAAAAAAAGCCGAACAAGCCGGATTTAAGATAAGTCGAACGGGGCCTATATGTAGCAAATCATCATGAAAGGAGAGAAGGTTTAGATTTTGTTTAATATGGCTAGATATCATGGAGTATTAACTATCATCAGTACTTACAACAAAAGCGGCATACATGATTTTTCATTGGCTGGCAGACAAAATTAGCTGCTACAAAATCATGGCTGCCAAGTTTAGATAGCACATTTACAGGTGCTTGCAAAATGGATCTAACCACTACATTATTTCATATAAGAACTGAAACATTAACATGCTTAAGTTGGGATTTATTTTCCTGTGAGATAACCACAACTTTATTTCATATAAGGTAAAGTAACTGCAGGCTTGGCCTTGAAAAAGCAGGCACTCAATTTGTACTGATAGAAATTGTGCATGAGATCCAATTACCAAATTCTAAATTCCATTCACTTGGTGAAAACACATCACGCAATAGAGTCTCCAACTTTAGAACAGGAGGCAGCACAGTTGAGGAAAACTTATTGAGTTGCATTGAAACCTAGGTACATCGGAAAACAGCTCCAACGCCGTCAGATCCAGCCACCGAGCTTCGCCGCCGCCGCCGCCGGGGACGAAGAGGGCAGCCTCCGCCGCACAGCCACCTAGGGTTTCATTGAGCAGAGGAGCACAAGGTCCCCAGCGGGAGGAGGCATTGAGGAGCCCGCGTGGAGGATAGGGAGATGGAGGGGGGCGCCGGGCCCCACCCTCGCCGGCGCGCCGCCTGCAGGGGGCGCCGCCGCCCCGGGAAGGAAGGGGGGAGGGCAGAGGAGGAGGGCGCCCGCCGCTGCCGCCGCACCAGTCACCCCCGGCGCCATCGCCCGTAGTGTCGAGAGAACGAGGGGGAGAGAAGAAGAGAGAGAGGAGGGGGTGAAAGAATCTAGAATGAGAAGCTAAAACTGCTGCATATATTTGATTGTGTGGATTCTGACGGGAGAAGCAGAGGAGAAACGAGAGAAACTAACCAGAAGCAGGAGAAGCGGGTGCAAGCGAGAATCCGCTTCGAGCGATCTGGGCCGTCGAACGCGAGATCAGACGGCCAGGAGAATTTGGAGCGACGTGGACGTGGCTTCTGTGCGAGGAGTTGACGCAATTTATTATATAAATAATAATAATAAAATAAATAAATAAATAAAAACTGTATTTCCCATAGGACCAGTAAAAAATAAATAACCACTAATTTATAATTTTAAATAGAACATAAAAAAGGACTACTAGTCTTTTTTAGAGGATCGAAAGGAAATCAAACGGAGATAGAAAAAGGAATACAAACGGAGATAATAAGAAAAAAAAAGGAATACATTACAAACGAGGCCGCTTCTCATTCGGGCCTGTCCTAGTGAGACAGATGGGCCCAACTGGGCTGATTCGTCCTGAGAAATGGCCGCTGCCAGCCTCACTCTATCACGACCGTCGGATCAGCCCACCGGTGCCTGTGAATAAGCCCTAAGCCTCAGCCGAGGCGCGCCCCTTATATAAACCCCATACCCTAGGGTTTCCTTCTCTCCCTTGTGATACCCAAGCAGAAGTGCGGCGGCGCAGGCGGACCAGGGGGAGGCGGAGGAGAAGCAGTGGAGCCAAGCCACCGCCGCCACCATGGGTGAGATCCCACTCGCTTCTCGCTCTGCTTGTTCTGTGCGGCGCCGGTTCTCCGGTTTGAGCGATTCTGCCGCGGTGGTTCCCCGTTTTGAGCGATGCTAATGGGTTCCTCGGCGGTTGATTTGGATCTGTCCGTGCAGGTATCTCGCGTGACTCGATGCATAAGCGCCGGGCCACCGGTGGAAAGCAGAAGGCCTGGAGGAAGAAGCGAAAGTAATGACTGTTTCTCTTCCCTTTCTTCTCTCTTTTTGATTCATGTATGTGTGCTCTCGGTATGTAGTTTAGACTGCTGCTTGATTAGATCAGCGGTCCTAGCGTAGTTAACTTTGATCTTGAAGTGGTTACCCCGGTATTAATTGATCTGAGTTCTATCGAGGAATGTTTTTTTCTCTCGATGTCATTAGGTGACCTCCGGTCATTTATGCTTTTGCGCTTTTAGATGACACCACTAAACTATGTGGTTACTTGGTTGGATTATTGTCTAAAAAATTATCCGTGTCTGTTACTTTTACCATGATGATTACAATGAAATGTCAGCCTTGGCACTGTATAAGTAGTTTTATTTGTTGATTCAGTGTCTAGTTTTCAATTTTCTTGAAGGTGACCAACTGAGCTTCTCGGAATTGTTAAGGGGATATGTGGTGAGAATTATCATATTTGTAACCATGTTTCAGAATAGGCACTTTCATCTTAATTACGAATATAATCATAGATATTTATTTGTATCGCTACACGTTTGTACTGTGTTTGATGCAACACCAGAATTGTAGATCAGATGTGCAAATTTTGGTAAATTGAATTGGTGTCATCAGCTTCTTTTGATGTATTAGCTTAAAATAGTTGTTTATTGAGGTGGCTTCATCGTGTCTTGCAATACTATGTGAGGACTTCGTTCAGAGATTTATTGTGTTTGTCAATTCTCTTGGAAGGTATGAGCTTGGGCGCCAGCCGGCCAACACCAAGTTGTCAAGCAACAAGACAGTGAGGAGGGTTCGTGTTCGTGGAGGTAATGTGAAGTGGAGGGCTCTTCGCCTGGATACTGGTAACTACTCATGGGGAAGTGAAGCTGTTACCCGCAAGACCCGTATCCTCGACGTGGTCTACAATGCATCAAACAATGAGCTTGTGAGGACTCAAACCCTTGTGAAGAGTGCCATTGTGCAAGTTGATGCTGCCCCATTCAAGCAGTGGTACCTCACTCACTATGGAGTTGACATCGGTAGGAAGAAAAAGGCTCCTGCTGCAAAGAAGGAATCTGCTGAGGTATTATTTCTTGCAACACAGCGTCTCACTGTTTACTATTAAATGTTTTTAATAAGGGATTGGCCTAATAGTTCATACGTCATGTTTCGTAGCTGGCAAATATCAGCTCTTTCTGTTCTCTTTTTAAAGACAACTGACTCACCTCATTCTTGTATATGTTTATATTGTCTACTCCTGTGCCTTGCAGATTCTTAGAGAACTCTTCTTTTCTTATCCACGTTTCACATTTGAATTGCTTGTTTTTGCACTACGAGTTTTAGATTTCTGTATTAAAAATGTTAAATTTGATTGTTTTTTATTAATATATTTTGCTTGAGTTTAATTAGTTTTCTATCTTTAGTGTCTGTTATGTTTCCTCTGGTGGATCACTTATTGTTTGAGATTTATTCATCCAGGGACAAGAGGGTGAGGCAGCAGCTGAGGAAACAAAGAAGAGCAACCATGTCAAGAGGAAGCTTGAGGAGCGTCAGAAGGGACGTGAGCTTGGCGCTCACATTGAAGAGCAATTTGGCAGTGGAAGGTTGCTGGCGTGCATTTCTTCCCGCCCTGGACAGTGTGGCCGAGCTGATGGGTAAGAAATAATGGACTTCCAGACTTTCTTTGTTTTGTTAGAGCAGCTTATCTGTTTGTGTACCACTTAACTTTTGTAGCTTAAAGCTTAATGTTTATTTATACTCTTTATGTTACAATCACTGAGTCTAGACATTTTAGATATGTTGGCAGCTGTCACAAATTTATCCTTCTACGCTTCAAGTAGAATGGAAGTTGTCTCCTTATTTTGTCACTTATACTGCAGGCAGCTCCTTACAATACACTTTTCTTTTTTGTATAACAGGTACATCCTTGAGGGTAAAGAGCTTGAGTTCTACATGAAGAAGCTTCAGCGCAAGAAGGGCAAGGGCGCTGCAGCTTAGAGCATTCTCATGGATGGTCCTCCGCTGAAATGTGTGGCCTATTAAATATTACTCTGGCTTTTTTTTGTTAGTCGTCTCAAGTTCAGAGCGTCTATTTCATGTTTTGCAGACCTGATGAGAACACTGTTTTCTGAAAATGAATCAACTCTATCCAGTTCCTAAGAATTGAGATTTTCCGGATGTATTGTCGTGATGTTTATTTTGCCTGTTTACTAGCTGCAATGAGCAGGTTTTTGTTTCTTGATGAGATTGTTGTTCCGATATGTTTGATTTTCTGTTTTAAGTTTTTAAATCATGTATTGTGTTTATTGATCGAAATGCGTTTGCTAGAGCTTTGGAGCTAGCAGGGTCAACACGACTGCGGCAGGGGCTGGACAAAAGCTCGTTGAGCTGGTGTTTTGAATGAACCCCAGCCTGTTTGGATCTAGGCAGGGCTTATCAGCCAGCCAATAATGTTTTTTCTCACAGCAAATCAGCACTAGTCGGACTTATTAGTCTAGAAATGTTTTTTTCCACAGCAAATCAGTACTAGTCGGACTTATCAGCCTAGAAATCAACCAACGAACGGGCTTTGTTTTTATTCTTTTAAAACAAAAGTGACTTTGGCTCGTTTGAAGGTTGGTATGAAGTTGGGTCTCAATTCTCAGACAAGTGAAGAGACCATAATAAATAGGATTATGTCATTTTGAAGAAAGCTAAATAATCAAGTATATTTGCCTCCTTATTCAGTCCTCTCTGGGACAGACTCAGATTAGACCTAATGAGATGTACTTCTGCAGCAATGACCCGCGTTCTTTTTCAATATGATTATGATTTCTTCGTATCTTCGACTCCTCCCTGACCCTGCATGTTCGGTCGTGGGCAATGTTTTCTATCCTGTTGAGGAGGCTTCTGTAAGGACAAAGGACAGACCCAATTCACAATCGCAACTAAGGCCCCGTTTGGCAGGGCTTCACTTTAATAGTGAAGCCATTTTTTTGCTTCAGCTCTACGAACAGTTTCACCGGTGGAACTGAAGCGGTTTTGATAAACTGTTTGGCAAAATGGCTTCCCTGTGAGAGCATGTTTTAGGGGCCTAGAGGAGAAGCCGGGAGAAGCCACTTTTTTTGGCTCCATCCCACCCCAAATCATTGTGAGAGCATGTTTTTAGGGGCTTCACAAGTGAAGCTATTTTACTTTACCCCGTTTGATAGAAAACGGCTCCAAACGGCTCCTGAAGCCGGTGGAGAAGCCCTGCCAAACGGGGCCTAAGTCCCTTTGGCACGGCTCCTTCCCGACTCCGGCGCTGACTACTCTGCCAGACGTTTTCCCAGCGAAGCGAGCCGTTTTTGAGGAGCTACAAATTGAGACTCCTCCAAAATGGCTATGCCTTCTCTGGAGGAACCCCGACTCCGGCTCTGACAGTTTGTGGCTCCTCAAGGAACCCCGGCTTCGGCTCTGACAGTAAAAAACAGAAGAGCCGGAGCCGTTTTGGAAGAGCCACAAATCGAGGCTCCAAAACGGCTATGACCTCTCTAGAGGAGCCCCTCAAACAAATTGAGCATCATCCAAAACGACTATGACTTCTCTGAAGGAGTCTCTCAAGAGTAGCCGTGCCAAACACCCGCTGACCGTCCGTCCTGCCTACCAAAATCCTCATCGCACAGCTCTCCGGATCTGGTAGGGCCTTGTTTAGATTGCAAGAGTTAGAAAAATTTGGCGCTGTAGCACTTTCGTTTGTATTTGACAATTATTGTCCAATCATAGACTAACTAGGCTCAAAATATTCGTCTCGTAATTTACGATCAAACTATGTAATTAGTTATTTTTTTTATCTACATTTACTGCTGCATGCATGTGTCCCTAAATTCGATGTGATGGAGAGAGAGTGAAAAAACTTGAAACTTTGAAGCAATCTAAACAAGGCCTAGATGCAAAAGCCCATCTACTCTTTCGGTTGCATGTCCATCATTTCAGAAACAGAAACAGAGACTAGCCGAAGTAAACACAGGGAAAGAACCCAACATGATAGTGACAAAAAGGAGCCGCCCAGCAGACATCTTCACTTGGCGTGGTCACGATCTTTACCATCAACATCCTCCGCTTCTTGAGTGATATGGAGCTGCTGCTTGTTTGCCTGCGTCGGCTTGGCTAGCAACTGAAGAAATATACTGAATTACATTGAACCGTAGTTAGTTACTCCGTAACTGATTAAAAAACACCATTAGATAACTTGGATCCTTACTGCCGATGCCGAGTGCCAGGACGCACGCAGCACCAGGCTGGTTCTTGGTGGACATGGCAGTGGCAACAGACTTGCGGACCTTTCAGGCCGAGCGTTACTTGTCGTGGGATCGGGCCTATGTACGGCCTGTTTGGGAGATTGATCGACGCCAGACTCCGTCGCCCCGTTGGCTTGAGAAATTCTGGAGGAAATTATAAGAGAAAAATATGATTTTAGATAAAAAAAAGAAACGAATATTCTAGAGCACGCGAACGGGGCCATGTTCCCCGTGACCCCGTCCAGTCCAGTCCACCGCCGCTGAGGCTGAACGGGCGGCAGACGCCTGAGCCTGACGCAACTCAGCACAGCAGCGACAGCAACGCTCGGGCCCGGCTACGGAGTACTCGTGCTCTAGTACTGTGCGATGTGCTGCTTGAGATGGCCCTGACCTGGCAGGGTGACGCATCGTGCAGGCTGGCTCGCTTGCCGGCACGACAGTCGAAAGGTGCTCTAGAAGCTATAGATTCTATGCCTCTTGGCTTGTCTTTTGGCTCCACTTGCGCACATTTTCACCGAAAATCGAACACCGAACCAAATTGAACCGTCGGTTTATTGAACTTCGGTGTTCGGCTTCAGCTTGGATTCCTGTGTCAAACCGAACCGAACCACCGAGGAACTGGAGCATGGTTGCTTGCCGTCCATCCCTCATTAACTGTCATTTTCTCTTTTCAAAAAATAACTTTGACTAAATTTATATTAAAAATTATTAATATTTATGGTACGTAACTAATATGATTAAATAAATCATTAAATCTATTTTTATAATAAATTTATTTGGAGGTACAAATATTGCTAATATTTTTCACAAATATAGTCAAACTTACTGACATGCAAACCAACAACGACAAATCTTTAAGGACAGATGGAGTACTCCAGATTAGATGTGCAGCAGTTGGTTAAACTCAGGGTGGGGCTTAACGTTTGTTTCCGAGATCACGATTCGACAAACTAACTAGGTGATTTGAGAAGACAAGAGGCTGCGGGCTTTTAGTATTGCTCTATAATCAGTGAGCTACCCCCCCCCCCCCCCCCCCCCCACCCCCCCACCCCCCACCCCCCGATAATGTTTTTTTCCAATCTGAACCACGCCATAGACAACCAAAGAGTAAAAAAGTGCCGTCGACCTTTCTTGAGCTGATAAGCTGCCTATTATTATTATATTATAGTGCTAAAATTTGGTGACCTTTGCATCCGGTCCTTGTTTGGTGCACCGACAGGTTTTGTCACAGGTATGCGAGACAGTGAGACAAACATATAGAACCGTAAAAGTTCATATTGCAAGCTCAAATGCAGTAAACAGAAACATGCACACTTTAAAGAAGAAGAGACATTTGCATATGCTGCCCAATTCCTAGGAGTAAGACAATCTAATATGGCGCTAGTATCACAGATATGGGCAGGACCTACCAAATTGGACCAGTGACTTGCCAAGGGAACCAGGCTTGCTCCTTGCGAGAGACATGTAAATGTAATTGCTCTGACTGATCTTCTGTGCTCGAGGCCAACACGAACAGTGAAGCTAGGCAGTAGTATCTTGCACGGTACGTATATACAGTGCAGTGCTAGTCATTTATACATCTTGCTTGCTACATGAACGGTACGTATAATTTACACGCAAACAGTGTCCAGTCATCTAAAATCATACTTTGATTTGATCCCGACATGCAGCACGGCACTGACGCACTGTAGACCATACGGTCGTTACACGAGGTGACGAGTTAACGCAGCGTCACATACATACACTCAATCTGGCACGCTTTACATCCGGAAGGTCCGCACAACACGTCACTAGCACCACAGGATAACCACTGCTGATGCAGAAAGAAGATGGAGCGAGTGCACAAGAACTCGAGCTTTTCATCCTATCTATCTGACGCGCTGTAGTCCAGGCGCGGTTTTCCCTCTTGAAAATTTGCGGTAGGACATTCATGTTCAGTGTTAGTATTTGTTTAACCTTCAGTGTTGATATTTTTTAGATAATAACTATTAAAGGCTATGGTATAATAGTCAGGACATAGCAGTCACTTTTAACTTCTCTCATCCATTCCTAGAAAATATATTGTTTTAACAGTCATAGTATCTAGGAACCAATTGCTACAATTTAAAGAGTATCTTTTAGCAAAGACAAGATTGAGTAGTAATCCATTAGGAATTACCAACATTGCAGAAAGTCCTACAGTCCTACAGCAAATTTACCCTTTTTCCTTCGCGCTGAAGGAATACACTCCAAACAGTTTGGATCATGCGCAGACAACAGGGAAGGGCAGTTCTGAAACAGGGATTGCAACGAGATGTGGTATTACAGGGTGATCTACCTACACTCCTCTGGGCTGCCGCAGGAACTTCATCTGTGATGCAAAGCTAGCTCACGGCACTTTCATCTTTTTCATCTAGTGTTGCGTTGAGGCCATGTCAGACCATTGTTAAGGGTTAGAGTGAGCTGGACAGAAGCAAAGATGGTGATGCTTCACTTTGATGAATGAGAAGTCAGATTCATTGCGGTTTGAACATTAAACAGCTGAATCCATCGTTCCCACTACTAATATGGAGACTGCTTGGTATAGCTGCTCCTCGTCGAAGGGTTTAGATACATATCCATCCATTCCCGATTTTATACACTCTTCATAAGTTGCCTGGATAACATCGGCTGTCATTGCCAGAACAGGCAAATGGTACTCAACAACCGTCGAGCCTTCGCTCAAAGCCAACTTGTTCTTCATTTCCTCATTAGCTTTCATCTCCATTTGCCTTATTTGTTTGGTTGCCTCAAACCTACAAAAAGTAATAATTGAGAAGTAATGATCAGTCGGAAGATTTTTACTTCAACTAGCAAACAAAGCTCAAACGGCAGGATGGAACTGGCAAATGAGTTATTTATTTAATTCATACCCATCCATCTCTGGCATCTGAACATCCATAAAACATGCATCAAAGGAATGTGGGGGTTGAAGTAGACTGATAGCATCCTTGCCACTTTCAACACAGCTGACATTAGCACCGTACTTCTTGAGTGCAGCTGCAGCAACTCTGAGATTGACTTTATTATCATCTACGACCAATATGTTCTTCCCAACCAGCAAGCTACGAAGAAATGACGGCCGATTTTGATTTTCTTTTCTTTCAGGCATCTCTACTTTGAGCAGTTGTTGAATAGATGAAGCAATTGTGCTTGCCCTTATAGGCTTACACATCACAATATCAAATATAGATCCATAATTGTCCTTGTCAGCTTCAGAGGTGACCAAAAGAACTACCTTAGGCGCATCAGACAACAGACCATTCTTGTGCTCGCGTAGATGGTTCAATAACTGAACATCTGTTTCAGGCCTCCAGAAGTCACTCTCAATAAAAAGCATGGTTGCCTTTTCCCTACAAGAAAATAAATATGATGATTTCAAAGGTCATACAAACAAGTATGAAGTGCAGATTATGGCGCTTTAAGAATGTTTTATGCTATTCTCGAAAACAATTTGCGAATAACAGCCCAGCCAGGGATTTTAGGGTCCTATATACTTTTTCAATATCAAGCAAATTCAGGACAGGCTGATTACATAGACGGTATATCTATGATATCTACTAAAATATCATAGAGTTGCCTGCCTTTCCCACCAGCTTAGGGGTTTTGTTGAGGCTGTCAATGCATGCAGCTCTACATGGTAGCAAGGCGAGGTCTTGAGTTCAAATCTTTAGTCACACAATTTAATAACAAAAATGTGCCCTACTCACATTCCACATCTAAGGCTTGAGGTTGAGGGAGCCTCCACGTATCTCCAGCATTTAAAAACATAACTTAACAACACTCACCTAGAAACGGTCGCTCCATTTTTTCCAGGGAAAGCTTTTACTACTGCACTCATATTGTTCACAACTTGAACAATTATTCCCAACCTCTTGAGGTGATATCTTGTAACAGCACTACGTACAGGTCTCCCATCTATCAAGATGGCCTTCATTCCCTTAAAAGCAGTTGGTAGTGCCTCTGACAAGCTCCTACTTGAATCAACTGAAATATCTTCGTATGAGCGCTTCAGTGTGGCTGAGAATGTGAATGTGCTTCCAACAAAAGGACGGCTGGTGAAGCTTATCTGCCCACCCATAAGTTCAGCTAGACACTTGCTGATGCTTAAACCAATGCCAGTACCACCATAATTCCTTGAAGTTGAACTATCAGCCTGCATAAAAGGTGTAAACACACGATCCTGTGCTTGCAATGGTATCCCAACACCTGTGTCCTCAATACTTATCGCTAGTGTGACATGGTCTGAATCGCTTTGATTAGAATTCTCGTCCTCAAGATCATCCAAAAGCGACTCCTTATTAGAGAGGAGCAGCTTAAAATATTGCCAACTATTCCGTCTGTCTGCCGCTTCAAACCCACTCAAAGTATTGAAGGCGCCATTAGTTGTTGATTCAACTTTACCATCTTTCCCATTCATGGTTCCATGTATGACCTGATTGGCTTCCATATTTGAGTTCTCATCCAAACAGACCCGCACAAATACATGACCTCGTTCTGTGAACTGGAACAGACAATAGATATATCAGTGCATTTTCTGAATGTATTTGATGACAAACTTATGTAAGAATTTAACCAACATCATTCAAAGTTGTAGCGTGAGGATGCCAAAATTGGCTGCTTACTTTGACTGCATTGCCAACCAAATTTGTCAGTATCTGTCGAAACCTCCAAGGATCTCCAAGAACAACCTTCGGAACATCATTGCATACAAATACTGCAAGCTGCAGCATGAAGGAAAAAGATCAGGAAAAGTATCTGCCACAAAGAAGTACAGGGACAGATTGGTTCAGGCAGAATTGCATTATTTGTCAATTGTTCGACCAAAAACTAGGACTAAAAGCAATCGTATCCATTCAAAGTGATGGCACAGGCAACATCATTTCCTACTTTAAGCAATACCTCAATGCACTTCTCCCGTGACTTTGAAGAAAACAAGGAAATAACATCATCCATGAGAGAACGCAGGTCAAAAGGCACCGCTTCAAGCTCTAACTTTCCAGCTTCAATCTTTGCTCGATCAAGGACATCATTTATCAGTGTTATCAATGCTCTGCCACACATTTGAGCAGTTTGAGCATAATCTTTCTGTGTCATAGTTAAATCTGTTCCTAAAAGCATATCCAGCATTCCTACACCAGAAGGAAGAAATTTTAGATTGCCAGGCCCATGAAACTGAAGATTAAGTAGGATCAAAATAAATGCATAAGTACCAAGGACGCCATTCATAGGTGTTCTGATCTCATGTGACACAGTTGCCAGGAACTGCAAGAGAGACAAACATAGATAAGCCATACATGATGCATAAGCTAGAATGCCTAGAAAAAGAGAGTGCTGAAGTACAGGTCAAACCTGAGACTTTGCAACATCAGCAGCTTCTGCCTGAGTTTTCAGCTCTTCCATCTTTCTACAATCTTCTGTAACTTTGTCATATCTAGAATATGCAGCGGCAATGCTATACCCCAGAAGCATCCATATGACAAATAAGCCCAAAGGATTGGTTATAACAGACCAAGGTATAGGAGGCTTTTGTCTATACCTGCAGGTTGACAACATTAGTGGAAAATAAAAGCAGCCAACAAAGTTAAGATTTACCGATAAGGACTACCAACCTGCACCTCATTTCATGCCTCCTAAATGGATCTCCAAAATCCAACATGCTAACATGAGGCACTTGTTCATCCAAAATTGAAGGTCCATACAAAGCCATAGGCTCTGAAGCATTTGTGACATCATAGACATTCACCACAATATCCTGATTGCCAGCAAGTTTGCTCAGCAAATTCTCCACAAGTGACTCCACATCAAATCCTCCACCAAGATATCTGTTAGTAGGGAACTTGATTAGATTTGACCACACTAGTCAACGGATGCATAATTATGTACAAAACACAGCAAATTATTCTCTTTAAAATTAGATAAGCATAGTGTATAATTTTGATTAAATTGAGGCAAGTTGCAAAGATTATGTAACCTGCATAATCTTATATATCACTAAATGTGTCTGTCATCAACACACTATCCTTTTGTTAAAAAGAAACACGTTGTTCCTAATATCACCTGTTACTAGACATGTCAAGATCATCGTAGTCAACACAAATTTAGTGTTCATCAGTGAACCACAAATGTGGTATGTTACACAATTACAAGATATTACATGGTCAA
Organism: Miscanthus floridulus; assembly: GCF_019320115.1. NCBI lineage: Eukaryota > Viridiplantae > Streptophyta > Magnoliopsida > Poales > Poaceae > Miscanthus > Miscanthus floridulus. The sequence continues at coordinate 208,254,493 of NC_089587.1, read as the reverse complement.
ATAATCCTGCGCGTAATTTTATTCATACCCACATTTTACTGAAGAATGGATGTCACACACAAGTCTAAAAGGCGATAATACTAGAAATATTTGGTTCAAAAAATAAAAATAAAACATGAGTTAGAACATCTCACCCAATAGTTGCTTCCACACGTTGCTCAACTGATGCATCAGCAGGGAGATCAGGGCGGTACACAGCAAAAGTGAGAACTACTCCCAAGTGGTTTGATCCAAGCAAACGAAATGGGTTTGTTAACACAGCTTTGCCAGTAGTCCTGGCCCGCAAAATGTTTTCTTGGTCCTCCTATATTGGAAATAATAAATAGATTGCTTTCACTAAAGAGACATCAAGGGTCATAAACACACCAATGAATATACAAAGAACAATCAAATAGAAGTAACCGTACCTCCCCAGACATCATGTCAATGCGTGCAAGGTAGGAAACTGTATCCTGAGAGAAAATCACTGGGGCATATTCATCCCGGGGAGGTGCAGGCTCCCGCTGCATCGTATTCATAATCCATCCCTGTTGGCTTTCAAACATTTCCCTCTCATGATGGAAGACACGCTGTGCGTATGCCACCCCATTCAGCAGGGGTCGCTCAAATGACGTCCTTGCCGTGTATTTTGCAAAAGTGTCCTGTAGTAGACATTGTTTATTAAGCCAAAATAAAAACACTGGGCAGCAATATGCTATAAATTGCAAGAATCAGCAGAAGACATTTTGTTGATTTACCAAAGTAATTAATCAGATTGGTCATTATATCAATACTTTTGTATGGAAAAAATGAGCATGTCTTCAAATACCATGGGCCCATAGCACTGTGCGCCTAAACTATTGGTAAATCAACAAAAAGGGAAAGAGAAACGAACTGTAAATGCAGGAAAGGACGCCTTTGAGGATGAATAATCTAAGCAAAAGAAAAGAGAAAGGCAGAGAGCAGCTTGTAACATAATTAATCTCTGCGACAGTGACCTTTCTCAGAATAAACTAAGGAATCAAAAGGTTGTCAAAAGAGCACCCCCAATGGTTGTCAAAGTAACCCCCCAGATGGTTTTGCAACGAACACACTAACCACTCTATGAACAAACAATGTCCCACCAACCCAACAGTTCAGTTCAGCGACATCTCTAATCAGCCTAAAAAAATCTCCGCCTAACCGCCGCAGGAATGGACATTTTTCTTTCCACGAGACGATGAACAGCACCTGTCCCAGCCAACCACAGCAATCATGGCGTGCTAAACGACTAGTGCCGCAACGACTGTAAGCGTCAACAAACCACAAACGCATCTCTCTCTCCTTTTTCCCCTTTTTCTTTTTGCTCCTTAAAGAAAAAGAGAGAGACAACCCGGAGAACAACGTGTAGGATCTCGGGGGTCCGCCATTGCCAAACCAACTGTCAATTGATGCCGCGGCATTGCAATCTACAAGAGCAATGGCGGAGAAGAGGGGTCGAATGGTTACGCACCGCGTCGATGGCTGGAGGGGACTTCTCGTAGTTGAAGGTGGCGATGAGAATGGCGATCGCGTGGACGTGGTTGACGGTGACCCCGAACTGCTCCTGCAGCATCCTGGCCCTCTCCTCGCACATGCTGAAGAGGCGCTCCTCGGCGCGGTCCATGCTCTGCCGGCGCTGGGTGCAGTGCATCACCGCGGCGCCAACCACCGCGATTAGCACCCACGCGGCGGCTGCCAGCCCCCTCCACCTCCTCTTCGTCCTCGCCCCGGAGTACTTGCCCCCCATCCCTGCCTCTGCCTCGGCCACTGCCTCTGCACCCCCAAATCTACAGCCGCTCCTCTTCCTCCTCCTTCCCCCGTCCAATGCCCACCACCATATGCTCGCCGCCCACCCAGAACTTGAAGGGCTCCGGGACCCCTATCACTAGCAGCAGCAGCAGCCCAGCACTAGCAGCAGCAAGCGGCGCGGGAGAGTGGGAAGACTAGAGAAGGAAGCCTGGAGCCCTGGAGAGGGAAGAGCGGGCGGGCGGGCTGGGCGAGGCGTGGTGCGGGAGCTCTCAAAAGAGGCGAAGCTTTCGCGAGTCCCCAGCGGCGATAGCTGCCTTAAAATAATTACGCCTACGACTAGTTGCTCGCGGGCATTAACTAATCCGGCCACGGTACCCGAGCACTCCGCCCAGCTTTCCCTTTATTGCCTCCACTCCGCGGCCGCAGCACGTTGATCCACTTCCACCACACCGCCAGCGGCCCAGCGGCAGGGGGCGAGGCCGCCCGGCGGGGAGGAATCCGCGCTTTTTGGCAGCAGATATTCGAGACAGGCGGGCGTGGCGCGCCCGCAATTAAAACGCGCCTCCCGTAACAGTGGAGTGGTACCCGCTAATCAAGGCTAATCACCGGCTAGTAGCGGCGGCGGTGGGCGGCGAGCGTGGCCCGTGGCCGTGAGAGGAGAGGGGGGACGGAGACGGACGGAGGAAGCGAGGGCGTTTAAAGCCATGTGCGCGCCGCGCGGTGAATTGCCGCATCTGCCCCCGCACGATGGCTATCTGTTGTTTCTCTGTTGCCGTGGACCGCCAGACCGGCAGCAAGCAGGTGCGGAACTGGACACGTCAGAGGGGTACTCCGGGGAATAGAGACGGTGCCACGTACGGAGTACGAGTAGGGCGGCATCTGGACTCTGGAGCGGCGCGCTCCGTCCTCCGTGCACCCGGCGCATGGGCCCTCGTGTGCGCGGCCCGCGGTGCCAGCGCAGAGTCCATATCAGCCGTCGAAGAGAAACCTCGGTCAAACCCGTCTCTCTTCCCAGACCCGGCCCACCAGCACTACGGGTACGAGAACGACAGTAGGACTCTAGCAGCCACGGTGTGTTAGGCTGGTAAAGTGCACAGTAAATTTCGGATGACTCATCACTGAAACAAGCTGAAACTTTAACCGCGGAGCACGCCGAGATGGCATCCGACACACAGATTCTGTGGTGTACAGTAATGAACTGATTAAGGATGATAAAAAACCTGTTTGCTCGAACTTATTAGTCATTGTACAGTATTTTTTTTCTCACAATAAATCAGTAAACAATATTTTTTAGCTTGGACTTTTACAAAGCGAACAGGTAACTCTAAATGAACTACTAGGAGTAATTAGTTCAATTCCGACGTGGAGAAATCCTCACATGAATTCAAGTAGCCATGGCCCAGGTACAGACTGAGCCTCCCAACCAGAAAAAAAAATAACTAGGATATCCTTACGAAGGCCTTGTTTAGATTGCAAGTTTTTTCACTCTCTCTATCACATCAAATCTTTGGACACATGTATAGAGTATTAAATGTAGATAAAAAAATAACTAATTATATAGTTTGATTGTAAATTATGAGACGAATCTTTTGAGCCTAGTTAGATCATGATTGGACAATAATTGGCAAATACAAACGAAAGTGCTACAGTACCCGATACCGATTCCTAACCTCTGGCACAGACGCAGAGTTCTGTCCTCTGTCCTCTGGCCTCTGGCTGGATGCCAAGTATACGCAATAACTGTTGCTACTACCAGGGACAGGATCTACAGGGGACTGGGGGCTCCCCCCACCCCCCGCACACACCGAGCCCGCGTGTTAATGGAAATATGAAAATATGGAGAGAAATAGAGAGATAGAGCAAGAAGAAGATACCAACTTCTTCGTCCCTAACCCCGACCACGCGCTGCATCATTGCATACTGATACTAGCACTGTGCTTCAGTAATCGGAACGTACGCGACGTCCCAGATGGAACAGATCGTGCTCCTCCTACAGGAGTCAACCATGTGTGCTGCATGTTTTCAACGCATCGGATGACGCGGGCATTTCACCGATCGTAAATTTTCAGTCAAAACAGTATTTTTCTCTCACACCAAATCAGCCAGTAGTAATAATCCACAATCGTATACGATCGTTTTAGCCCCAGCCAAATAGGCTACACATTCATATGCTCCCTCTATTAAAAAAATACAATTCTTGTTTTCGATAAGTCAAACAGTTTAAACATTAACTAAATTTCTATCAAAAGGTACCAACATTCATAATACAAAAAAGTATCATTAGATTAGTTATAGAATATATTTTCAAAATAAATTTATTTGAAGACATAAATACTAATACTCTTTACTGTAAACTTGGTCAAACTTATGTCTCAGTTTAACCGACACGGATCCCATAATTGTATTCTTTCCTGTACGGAGGGAGTACGTCCACGGGCATGAACTTATCCCTTGCTTTATTTGCTACTCATCGTGCAACGGCGACTTCCCAGTGGAGACGACGCTGATAATGTAAGCTACTAAGCTACTCCCATATTAGCTGGACTTCTCATCCCGTCGAAAGTGAAATGATTTTTTTTCAAAAGATCCGTTACCGTGAAATGATTTTTTTTATAAAAAAAACTTCAATTTAGATGCAATTCTCCGCTCACTGCAACTCGATGGCCTCCTCCCGGTAAGGAAAAACATCCCCACTAATGGACAATCGAGCACCGTGGAGCTACACAACTCTAACCCTCGCACGAGGGCAGGCCTAAAGTACCTTCCTCCTGCAGTCGAGCAGGTTATACACTATGTTCAGCTTTAGTTCCAAATCGTAAATCGTTCTGTTTTTCTAAATAGATATCACTTTTTTTTTGAAAAAATAGGACATCTACCTAATAATTTAAGATAGAGAAACAAATTTGTAAATCATGTTGGACGGCAACAAACATAAAGCTAACTTGTGAAACGGCTCGCGCGCACACACATACTAGTCCTACCTCTACCTTGGGTAAGAACCGTTAGAGAGTAATATATCGACTATTATCCAATTCATACATTCTTGGATTTTGCTGTGAGTCGTTCATCGAGACGGTTCCCTCGTACGACCTCTCACCACTTCGACAAACCCTTTCTGTGCCGCCATTGAGCCTCAAGCTCGTCGACCCCTGATCCCGCCCCGCCCATCGCGTGCCGCCACAGAGGTCTTCACTCGTCGGCCCCCGATCCCTCCCGATGCGCCGCGCCGCTGCGTCTACTCGCATGCCGCTGCATGATCTCACCGATCGTGCGCGCCTCTTCCCGCACTGCCGCAACTCTCGCTGCGATCTCGCCAGGCGTCATCATGCTAGAAACCGACGCCGAGCAGCAGCTCCCCGTCTCCGGCGCGAGCACGAGGCTGAGCAGGCTGCTGCTGCCGAGCGCCTTTTCATCGAGCGCGAAGCTACGCGCCCCTGTTCGCGTGCAGTGCCGGTCGTTAGGATTTTGAGGGCCCTCTGGCGAACTTGTCGCGACGGTCTCTTTCGACAAATGTTTCTTAGGTAACATTCTAAAATTCTAACACCTGACCTAAATTACAAGAAAAATATAACTATATGAGTACAAAGTACTAGACAAAAATTGAACAAGGAAAAAAAACCTAGGGCCTAGACAATTTGGATATGAACTTATTCAGAACCAAGATTCACAAATCACAAAAAGGGCAGAAGGCAATAACCAAGATCAGATGTTGTCGTCTTCGTCGAGCCCTGCTTCAACTGCTTGGTCGTCGTCGTCGTCTGGAACGCCTTCGTCTGGCTTCTGGAAGACTGGAACTCGAGCATCGGTGTCTCGGTGATCTGCGCTGGTGATCGCGTGGTGAACTGTGATCAGCGCTGCGTGTCTCGCAGTCTCCCGTCTCGCCAGAAGTCCGGAAGTCGCGAATCGCAATCGCTATGTGCGCGTGTGCGGGTGTTGGCGGCTCGGCTCCTTGCCTCCCGGAAAGAAAGAGGCTGACGACTCCTTTTGCTGATGGGCTGCTGCATCTTCTCATTAATCTTAAATCCTAATGGACTATAGCTAAAGGGTATGGAGTATTATATACTTGGGCTTGGGCCCCCATCCTGCGAGGGCCCTCGGCCGTCGCACCTCCTGCCCATCTCTTAGGGCCGGCACTGTTCGTGTGCCCTTAAACCCGGCTTGATCCATTTATTTTTTTCATCCGAAACAGTGTTTTTCTCTCACAAATTTCTCCAGCATTCCTCCAAACCATCCCTATTTCTTTAGAATTCGGACAAGCGAACCGGCCGAAGTGGCTAGCGTGTTTGGTCTGTGGATTGACTTTGTCCAGCGTAGGTTCACTCCGCATGGGCTCGCCTGTGTTTTTCTATGCAATGATTTAATTCCTGGGATTGACTTGGGAAAGTTATTAAATAGAATCGTTTGGTGACGGACGCCATGGACTGACAACGCAAAACCAAACCAACATCTCAGGTTTAGCCTCAAGATCGGATCATTCCGGACCGAATGATCTGCTAAACCAAACAGGGTCCGCCCGCGAGGCGAGTGACGGATAGGACTATAGGGCAAACGCAACTGCGGCTAATGGTGTCAATAACTTTATGTATTCTATTTCACCTGACCACTCTAAATAAATATTAAACAATGATAGATTTATCTTCTCAATCAAGTACAAATTAATAACCATCTCATCTTTAAATTCAGGGACTACTATTCCACGTCAAGAAGATGTCTCCTAATAAAAAGCTTCTTGGTACGGCTACTACTTTGTTTCTTGGTACGGCTAAGGGTTTTGAATCTAGGAGTATGCTGTACTAGCATCTCAGTACGAGGACCTGGTACTTACCCGTAAGCTGGGTTGCGTAACAGCGTACGTTCTGTTTGGACTGGTTTGATTTATAAGCTATGGCTGAAAGTATTATTAGTTGGTTTGGTGTGAGAGAAAAATACTATTTATTAATTGATAAGTTATGACTTATAAGTTAAATACGAGCAAACGAATAGACTGATAAGTCCGTGGGAGGTCGGAAGAGAGATGGAACATTCATGGCTGATGGTAAAATGTTATACAAATCGGGTGACATGAAAACTCCCACACAGGTTCTCTTCTCCCTCTTGATCACTCTCACCCTGTTCGCTGGTTGGTTTCAGCCAGTTCAAACCAACCAGCCAACAGTATTTTTCTCTCACAATAAATTAGCACCAGCCCAGAAACCAACCAGTGAACAGGCGTCCGAGGCCTCACACACTGCCGCCCCTGCCGCGATGCCGTCCAGTTTTAAGATTTCCTAACGCCGAGCAAAGTGTTACTACTACACTGTTTAACTGCATGTACTATACTCCAAACTACTCCAAGAATCTCCATCTTTTTCCATACAGCCTTATAAGCCTTTGTCGAGAAGATGCTAGCTCGCTCCTTTTGTTTCTTTCTTTCTTTTCGGTAACCTCCATTTGATTTCAGTTTCTCCCATGGCACGGCACCCGCGCGCCACCTGCTTTTGCATCTTGGACGCGAGCAGTGTGACCTGATAAAGATGCGCAGGCGCAGGGAGCCAGGGAGGGAGGGGGTCATGATTTAAAAAGGCCCAGGACCCTGCGCATGCACCTGTGACCTGTCGATGCGCGATGGGCAGAGGCAGAGGCAGACGAGCCCTCTTTCGCGCACCGGTGCAGTGGAAAAGCTCGCTCCGGTTCAGGCTACGACGTCCTCGCTCGGCCCTAGCCCAAGCAGAAGCCAGCGGCGAGGCCCAGCCGAGCAGGCACTGCCCACTTTGGTATGAGTCGGATGCTCTAGCTCAGCTGCCAGAGCTCAGGCCATCCAGAAGGCTTCCATGTGATGCCAGCCATGCCATCTACTTGTACAGTCGTAGTCCTCCTACATCAAATATAATATTATTTTCTTGTCGTTTCTCTTTCTGCATTTACCAGAAGCTTGCACTACGACTACTTTTACTGCCGTGCCATAAACACTCAGCAATGTTTCTTTTATGGGCACTGACCTGAAGCTGAGGCTGTCAGCACCGCTGCCCCGTAAAACGGCCGGTACACTAGCGGTGGCGTACCACGCGCCCGTACCGCGCGCCTGCAACACGTGCTAGCGTACCGACCGGGCCTGCCACCGCATAGCGCACTGTAGCAGAAAGAGAAAGGGGAGGGAGGAAAATAAAATATGGAATAGTGGGTATAGAGTATGAGATAGAGATAATACAGGTGCGGAAGAAATAGGTATAGAGTAGAGAATCTTAATGACTAGAATAATATATTTTTTTTAAGAGATGAAAATAGAGGTGAACGAAGCCTGAGGAATGAAGGGGCTGTGACCGTGAGGGACGAGTGGCATCCCCAAACGGCCAAACCCACACACACGCTCTGTACTTGCCTAGGTAAGATTTCCCCACGCAGCGCACACCGTGTAGATACGGATACAGTGGTACCACTGGCCGTCTGGCGGAGCGCGAGTAGTTGGGGGTGCAGCGTTATGTCGCCCTCGTCTACAACATTTCTGTATCACTGAGACACTGACGCTCTCGGAAATACACGTACCGACGTAGGAGTACGGCCGCCCGACCATTTATCACAAGCGGACACACACCGGCCTGTGCGCAAGTATGCACATAGTACTACTACGTGCGCAAGTGGCATCGTCGCAGCGCCGCCTCGGGGCTCGCCGTGGTCCAGTGTCCGTGTCCGCGTTCGTAGCAGCCCGTCGCTGGTATTGCGATACGTACGTGAGATCACCCGGTCGGGCGGTGGCGGGTCACAAGCCGCTTGCTGCCCCCATCGACGGACACGGGCATTGACAACAGTTTTAACTTTAACTAAAATTATATGAAAATATACTAATACTCATGAGACAAAATAAGTATCATTAGATTAGTTATAAAATATATTTTTATAATAAATTTATTTCGAGACATAAATGCTAATACTATTTACACCTTGATTAAAGTTAGACAAGTTTGACTGCATAATTGTATTCTGAGTACTCTTACGACCCAGACGGACGGCAGAGCAGAAGAGCGCAGAGGCGCCTGCGCTGCGCGGTTCAGGCGTCGTATCTCTTCGATGCAGCAGCGGTGCAGCCTTTGCCTTTGCCATTGCCAAGTGCCAACCGAGGAGGCAATGTGCCTGGGCCAGGCAGGCAGCATCCTCAGGCGTTGGATTTGAAGAGCCTGGGGTGGATGCGAGCGCCCCAGACCAGCAGCATACAGGAACCAAACAGGCCCTTTATGCGGGGCGGGGATCTCACGTGGGCTGCTCAGTCAGGGCAGGCCCGTAAGGTTTTCAACTTTTCCTAGGGCCTTGGCCGATGAGCTATATTGATTACAAGGGGGTCCGGAGGCCACCACCATCTTGTGCAAACCAGGCCCAGATTGTTCTTCAGTCTCTCTTTCTCAGGAGTTGGGTGACGGGATGGGCTATATAATCTGTTAGGACGGCGAGAAGTTGTTTGAGTTTGATTTAGCTTATTCTCTCTAACATAACACTGTTAAATCATTCCAAATCATCTGAAATCTACTGTGCACTTTACCAGCCGAACACGCCGATGATCCCAAGTCCTAATGCTGCAGGCTAGCTCCTGTATCATATTTTCCTTTTTTTAGCTTCGTTTTTTTTTCCGAGACAATTGGTATGACGTCCGGTAGCAAAGTTACACGCAACTTATCGTCTCATGTAGGTATATCAGGCAGTGGATCGAATTCTGCAGCAACCTGTGGTGTCAAGATAGATACGAATGGTACAACGTAGATCATAGGAACATTTCAAGGTATATATGTCCAATCCAATCAGCAATTTCGTGGGATGAGTTTTCTTCGTCGTCGTCCCATCCCATCCCTTGTACATATATATGGCAGACAAGGAACCAATCCCACCGTGCTTGTTCTCTGGGAATCCTTCAGAACAGAGGAGCGCTGGCTTGTGGTGTAGATTTGTTCAGACCAACGGAACAGGCATAAGCCAGGAACAGATAGATGATCGATGTTGTTCCGTCCTTGACCCAACGTCAACATGTGCAGTTGCCAGTAGCATTACGGCGGACGAAAACGTAGCTAAACTATGTGTGTACAGCACTAGGTAGCACAACTCAACTTGAGGAGTGTAATTAAAAAGACGCGGACTGTTCAACCTTAAGATATGCATGCTCCTGTATAGTCTTAATTATTAACCCTTCGGTTTGCTTGGCAGCTCTACCCATCTAATATATGCCTGATCAAACTCTCAAATATTTTCACTAAACTCTTCACTACATGTATAGTATCTAGCATTTCAAATTGAGTTCAAAATATTTATACCAGTTGTGCTGAATAAAGCTAGCATCGCATCATATATACCGCATGAGATCCCCTTTATAAAATTGGAAAACTTGGAGATCCGCATCTAGCCCTACTACGACGTCACGTATGTACGTACAGGCCCCTGGTGTTGACTGTGATGCTGACTGATGGAGCCATGCACGTTACATGGCCCATTATTGAATCTGCTTGTTCTTGCTGAACCATATACCCCATCTCGTGTTGTCTATTCGCTCCACCTAGCAATATGATTGCAGATTTGCAGTACTACAAAATACTACGTACTTATTGAGAAAAACTTCAAACCATATATATGCTACCAGCTCCCAACCCTTCTGAAGTATGAACCTTGTTTTTTAATTTCCTGATACATCGTCACCTAATCTCTACGGCGAGAAGGAACGACTCGACCCGTGATTGAGTCGTTAGTCACGGCGCCTTGCCTATTTATTTTCGTATACGTGTTGGCAACCAACCGATCGAGAACATGGCGTGTTGGTCTCGCGAGGTCCACAGGTCCACTAAAAATTTTAGAAAAAAAGAGGCAGAAGATTAAGAAATTCGCGTCATGACAAGCGAGCGAGACGTTCGATCGTTAGGTTGGTGAGCTTCCAGATCGTGATCGACGCCTAGTAGACGAACGATTTTTGCTGATAAAAAGCTCGTTTCAGCTTATGGAAGCAGTACTGTCACTGGACCGACCGACCGACGCATGGATCCGGCTACTTAGCCGTCAAAGTCGCCAGTCGTCTCGTCGGCACGCACACCAGCCGTAGATCAGAACGGCTAGACTTTTAGGGTAGCAATTTATATGCTATCACCGATTCACTGTACCCACGCCAGTGTGTCCGACTTGGATGTGCACGTCGATGAGAAGCCAAATGTGAACTAGGTTAGCTGAAAGCGTTCAACGAACTTCCAGATCACGCCATGGACGTAGGTCATCGATCCATACGAGGGTTTTAAGCGTCAAACCGAAACAGCATTTTTTCTCCTTTAACCTTAATTACCCACTAGCTATAGATTGTCTACCCGAAGGAGCTAAAACTTTGTGTCTGGTTCACCAGTTTTCCAAAAAATTTCCACCTTTAGATTTAGTATCAGTAGATCAGAACTCCGACAACCTACGCCTTTGTTTCATTTCACCGTCTGTGATTTTTGAGTGATGTCAGTGTTGCTGAGGATTTGAACGTGACACCGATGCTAACCATGCAGTAGTGGAGGAATTAGTGGAGAGAAGTCAAGATCATGCTTTAATTATTTCAGATGCTTCATAGGTATGTTGCAAGTGTTTTATATAGATGTTGTAAAAATAGATTGCGATGTTGCACATGTTGCAATGGTTGTATACGTATGTTGCAAGCGTTCGTTCGAAATGTTTTATCTTTTATGTTGCAAGTGTGCTTATTTGGATGTTGCATATGTTTCACACATATGTTGCGAAGAGTATGTTCAAAATATTTCAGCTGTTTTAGTCTTATGTTGCAATAAGTGTTTTCATGCTGCAAGTTGCAAATGTTTTATCCGGATGTTGCATACGTATGTTTCACACATATGTTGTAAGTGTATGTTCTAAATGTTTCATATTATTCATACTTATGTTACATTCAAGTGTTCCATATTGCAAGTGTTTCGTGTTTCAGAGGTATGTTCAGAGAGTCATGGGGGCAACGCGCCTGGGGTCGTGCGGACGGGGAGTGCTCGTCCTCATCCCGTCTCCCGGGTCCCGCCTACACGGGAAGAGAGGAGGTGGTCAGGGAGAAGGAGCGGCGGGAGTGGGGTGGGGCAAGACAGACAGGGGCGGGGCACGCGTGCGTGGCGGGATGAGGCAGACAGGGAAGGATTGCAGCGCTACGGTGGGAGTACGACGCGTTTCTGCTAGGCCATTATGTACTGTCCGATGGAATCCTATCCCATCGGACGTCCGGGCGCTAGTAATTCCATAAAATTTTATAAAAAACTCAACACAAAGCCTGGTGTAAATAGCGACCTAAACTCTAAACTAAATGTCTTATAGTATGACATCTTGTTTGTTCAATTTATATTGATTTGATACAATGAATTTGCTTTTGTTCTTCAAATACAATATTTTGTAAAATGGACAGATTCCTCGTGGAACAAGGATAGGACGAACTCCCCACGCCTCAAAACATACACACGCACACCAATATGTGAAACTTGTTCTTGGAATCATGAAACCCTCAAATCAAATACAACTCACAAGGCCAATCACTAGCCACAAGTATTCGAAGCATGCTACATATCTCAACGTCCATTCGTGGAACTCCGAAGTGGGATGATGACTGAAAGTCTGAAATGGCACTACTCCCAAAACAAACAAGAGCAGAGAAATTTAGAAACGCAACCCGAAAACACAAATAAAGTATACGACAGAAGCGTTTATCCATCTCAGGACAAAAAAATTGAGAGTAAAAAAGAGCAAATATTCGCCGTCTCCGCCCGTGGCGTGTACAATTCAAACTTCCATTCAACGGTCAACATTCAAACTCCGATCCCAACGAACGAAGGACAACCCCTCCCAGCCAGTCCACACTCGCGGTTTTTTTTTTCCTTCCCCGTCCGCGCCCTTCAAAACTGCACAGACCCACACCGCACGCCCACATGCAGCAGTAGAGTACTACGCGCCATTCCGTTTTCCATTCAACGCCGGCGAAAGCAAGGCCACAACCTATATATTCACAACGCCGACGCCCACCCAACCCCGCAGTCCAGGCAAGCACCACCACCCGTCAGCTCGCGGACTCCACGCACCGTTCGGCGACGACCGTACCTGCAGCCGCACAGCAAACCGAGGGACGTCTAACGTCTTCAATACTAGCGCGCGGGGATGGTCACGCCGGTGTCCCGCTACCGCCTTCGCCCGCGGTCGGTGCGTGTGGCGGTGTCAGAGATCCCGCTCGCCACGAGGCGGACGGCGAGGCAACCGCAGCCCGTGCCGGCGGCAGCGGCCGTGGCCGCGGAGCCGGCGATTCCGAGCAACTTCCTGTGCCCGATCTCGCTGGAGATGATGCGGGACCCCGTAACGGCACCGACGGGGATCACGTACGATCGTGACAGCGTGGAGGGGTGGCTGGAGCGTGGCCACTCCACGTGCCCCGTAACCGCCCGCCCGCTGCTCGCGGAGGACCTCATCCCGAACCACGCCTCGCGGCGGATGATCCAGGAGTGGTGCGTCGCCAACCGCGCCCTCGGGGTGGAGCGCGTGCCCACGCCCCGCGTCCCGCTCTCCGCCGCCGACGCGGCCGAGCTCATGGCGGCGGTGCCCGCCGCCGCGCGGCGAGGCGACGCGCCGGCTTGCCGCCAGCTGGCGGCCAGAGCCAGGGCGCTAGGGAAGGAGAGCGACCGCAACCGCCGGTGCCTCGCGGCGGCGGGAGCCGCCCGCGCTCTCTCTTCAGCGTTCTCACAGCTCGTTGACCAGCCGGCGCTGGCGTCGTCGTTGACCGCGTCCGGCGGCGCGCTGGATGAGATCTTGGCCGCGCTGGTCGTTTTCTTCCCGCTGGCCGAGGAGTGCAGGAGCCACATTGCCTCCCCGGCGACGCTGAACGCTGTCGTCTCGATCCTGTGCCACGGCGAGACGACCGCGAAGGCCAGCGCCGCCGTCGTGCTCCGCGAGATCGCGTCGTCGTCCGACCCCGACTGCCTCGACGCCATGTCCGAGACCGACGGAATACAGGACGCGCTCATCAAGCTCCTGCAGAGGCCCGTGTCGCCGCAGGCTACCAAGAACGCGCTGGTCACCGCCTACTACCTCGTCACGAACAGAGGCCTAGCAGCCAGCCGCCTGGTCGACCTCGGCATGGTGGAGCTCCTGGTCGAGCTGCTGGTCGACGCCGACAAGGGCACGACGGAGAAGGCGCTCGCGGTGCTGGACAGCCTCTTGCTCACGGAGGAAGGCCGCGGGAAGGCGTGCGCGCACGCATTGACCGTGCCGGTGCTGGTCAAGAAGATGCAGCACGTGTCCGACATGGCAACCGAGTTCGCCGTGTCGGCGCTGTGGCGGCTGTGCAAGAGCTTCTCCGGCGAGGGCCCGTGCAAGGCCGAGGCGCTGCAGCTGGGCGCGTTCCAGAAGCTCCTCCTCCTCCTGCAGGTCGGCTGCATGGGCGTGACCAAGGAGAGGGCCAGCGAGCTGCTCAGGCTCCTCAATGGATCGAGAGACGGCGTCGAATGCATTGAGTCGGTGGATTTCAAGGGGCTCAAGAGACCCTTCTCATGAATTAAGCTGTGGATAGACTACTAGATTAGGTTAAGAAAGAATTAAGCTGTGGATACAAGATACACAGACACAGTTAGGTTAATTTAGGAACTGTTCTGCTTTTTCTGTTTTTTTGGGGAGTTACATCTTTTTGCTCCCCCCCTTGGCCCTTGGTCATGGGCTCATGGCCATTTTGCAGTGTAACGCTCTGAATGAAGTCTGCAAAATCAGATCATACAGCCAAAAGAATAAAAGCATTGCATTGCTGCAAGTTTCTGACGATTTGCATGCCGGTTTTGAATCTTCTTGGCGCTTCGGGTACGGAAGAGATGCCATGTTCATTACGCCGTCTGTCATGCCATGCCCCTGAAAATTCAAAGCTGAGAACACAATTTTTGACTTGACTGGAGGAGAGACCTTCATTTCATTATTGTAGTTATACACTACTATAGCAAGGCCCGCCCGACGGAACATCCAGAAGAAGGTGAAGTAGCTGAGTGTTCCGTTTCCATTTTGTGTTTGGAAGGAAACGGGTGTTACATTTGAAAACTGCAGACCAGCGTCAGAGGAGCAAACGGCAAAGGGCTTTAAAGAACAAGACAAATGGCAAGCGAACAGGAGCAGCTAGCCCAACTATCTTATCTTCATTGCTTCCACCGATGCAGTTAGAGTGCTTTTCTTCAGACGACCTGAACGGAGTGGTCTTTGCATGGCACTACAAAAAAAATAATATTTCTAGGGTTAGCTAGTAATCTTTTGTAGGGGTGGTTTGCCCAGCCGCCCATACGCAAGGGTCTCTACAAATCATGTATTTATAGGGGCGGTTTCAGGCTGCCCTTACAAATCGATTTGTAGGGACGGCTGGTGATTGAGCCGCCCCTACAAATCGATTTGTAGGGGTGGTTCGTATGACCAGCCGCCATACAAATCTATTTGTAGGGGCGGCTTGTATTACCAGCCGTCCCTACAAATCGATTTGTAGGGGCGGCTGTAGTACCAGCCGCCCCTACAAACAGGTATTTATAAGGGCGGTTCAATCTAGAACCGCCCCTACAGTACGTTTTTCCACAAAAAAAATTCAAATTTACAATTCAAGATCGCGTTGCCGAACGTCCCACGACCAACGTTCCGAACCGTGTTCGCGTTGCCGAACGCCCCGCGACCAACATTCCGAACCGCGCTCGCGTTGCCGAACGCCCCGTGACCAACGTTCCGAACCGCCTTCGCGTTGCCGAACGCCCCGTGACCAACGTTCGCGTTGCCGAACGCCCCACGACTACAAGCACAAGAGTATTCTATAAACTACAATTACAAGTCCAATTCACAAGAATATATACAATCCATCATTAAATATACAAATTCCATACACATTGTTATCAACGACCTAGAGCTAGCCTTTCAGTCTCACGAAGGTGTTGGTACTGAGGATTTGTACCTAACTCAGACTCTCGGTCATGGTAGGCGCCTCTGACGTGTACAATCTGGTCCAATATGAAGTTACAAAGGTCACCGACGAGCTCTAAGAGTTGGTCATCCTTATATGGGTCTCTTTTCATTCCTTTCTCTTCTCTCCACTACAAGAGAACAAGTTTCGGTTTAGTATTTCATACCATCTACGAAGTTTTTATACTACGGGTGAAGAGGTTCAAACTTACCCTTAAGGGGTGTCTCCTATAGCCAACGGTGTTACTCATTATAGAACATATATAGTATCCACAATGTACACTCCCATGCTTCTGCTTGGGGCACTGTGTGTTTTGCATATGAAAATGTTAAGTAATGCTTTTGACAGCCAGTAACGGAGTACTGAAGAAGTAAGTTACACTTACCGCACATAGTGTTTTTATAGCCAGCTTTTCCTTCCTTGCTGGATCATGCCTTCCATGATGATTAGTGACATAGAACCTAAATGCCCTGTTCGAATTATTTTAGCAAATACAACTTGTTAGTATCCAAAAGTGAACGTTACAAGTATGTATACAAACATATAAGCTAATGAGGATTGTCGATATGTATACGTCTTGAGAATCGATATGAAGTCTTTGTATGTCAATGTGTCCTTATCTAATGAATCAAAGACCCATGCCATGCTCCTCCCGACATCGACGGCTAT
The DNA here is from genome assembly GCF_019320115.1 of Miscanthus floridulus. Taxonomy (NCBI): domain Eukaryota; kingdom Viridiplantae; phylum Streptophyta; class Magnoliopsida; order Poales; family Poaceae; genus Miscanthus; species Miscanthus floridulus. The sequence goes on along the minus strand of NC_089587.1, from coordinate 208,238,145 downwards.
ACAAATCCAGTGGTTGTTGTATGGATTTAATCATAGAACTAGATAAGCTCTTTTGCATCGAATAAAATATATCGAATAAAGCTTTAAGTATAGAGTTGAGCTTACTCGAAGTTGTATGGTAGCCATATAGTAGAGTGTTGTTGGAGATTTTTGAAAGCCAGGGCAATGTGTGCCGCAACCTTAAGGGACTCTTCCCTTAGTTTCACTGTACGGATATGCTCTTTCTCCCGAAGAGTCTTTGCAGTAGCTAGCTCTTTGGCATCCAGTGTCCACTGTTTAGGGTAATTAAAATTTGTTTGGGCTATAGCTTGAGGGTCCACATACCCGGCTTTTACACTTGGCATTTGTTTGATAATGTGCACTTGCATTCTACAAATCACGGCATGGGTTAGTTACAACAAAATTCAAAGATTACATTCATATCATATTGGGAGGACAAGGACTTACAGGCACCACGTGCGAATTAGATTCATCTCCATTTCTCCTATGTGAAAGCATGTTTGCATGTCATTGAAGTCAAAGACAATTTTCCCGGCTGGGCTTCCAAATGTGCCGGCGGGGAAGCATGCTTGTATGATATCTATGCTCGTTGGGAGAACACGCAAGTACCAATCATGGAACCTTCTCATTCCAAGTGGTAGGCGCTGGATGTCCCGATTTGGTAGGAAGGGCTTGCCTCTTTCATATGTTTTTGGGCAATCCTTTGACCATTTGATGGCATCAACATTTGGATATTGCTTTGCAATTTGGTGGAGTTTGCTAGTGATGGCCTCCTCAGAACCCCGTGATGGGACTTTTTAACTTGGTTCTCAGGCTTGAACTAGTCATGGAAATACCACTTGGACACCAACGAGACGTCTTTGATCGAAACATAAACTGGCCTTATGGTGATTGGATGCTTCTTTCTAAGTTCCCATTCAGGCATGTCCTCATCTTCTTGTGCTATAGCTTCTTCAGGAGGCACTCGTTGTTCATGTATCGGCTGTGCTTGTTGAGAAGACCGTGGTATCTCAAAATGCACTTGCTCGGTACGAGCTGGAGAAGGTTGTGGCATCTCATTAGGCACATGCTCGCTAGGAGGCGGGCAAGAATGTGGCATCTCAGGAATGTGGGGGTCACAAGATGGTGAAAATATTTCCCGACCTCAACAACTCGCTCCAAATTTGGGAGAGGGGGGTGGCGAAGAAGCAGTCAATATAATATCCCATTTGTGCTAGAGGATGAACTGCCCCATAATGTCTCTGAGTAACACCAGCCCCTCGGGAGTTGCGTAGTCTATCCTCTAGTGCATGAACTCGAGCTTCACTGTATGCACCTCGACCCTAGTGTAGTCCGGTGGTATCTTATTATTGGGGTGTAAGCCACTGGGAGGATGTGCCACACCCGTTGCCACCTCCATCACAGTGTTCTATCGGCCGCTGAGAAACACCAAGGTGCAACTAGTTGGTTCCCGTATGTGATCGACTGGGGTTGTGGCTGCAGTGGAACCTTGGCTGCTAGGAACTTTCGGAGAGCTACCAACTAATGCCAGTTCTCCCGGCGGCATCACTAATATTCGTGGCTCCATAGATAGTCCTTGCTCCTCTAGAGCCTTCGCAACTAGAGCCTTCACTTAGAGCTCAAGACTAGTCTCCAGGTCTCAGCCATGTTTCTTGTACATGTGCCTATCCTCTTTAAATCCTTGCTTCCATATCGTCCTTTTCCCTAGCCCCCTGGTGCGGTCTGTGTGCTCCTTGTTTCCCAAGCCAAGGCTAAGCTCGTCCCTCCCTCTGGAAGGATTGAATGAGCCCTTCTCCTTATCTTTAGCATATTTTAGTATCCTTGATACCGCCTCTTGGGTCTCCAGCTTATCAAACTTAAGATTACTGCCGGATGATTCTGTACTCCTCGCATATATCTAGTTTCTTGAGCGTACCTTCAAATTCATCACATCGATATTCCCAGTAGCTGTGGCCTCTTCGTCCATCTTACTAAACTTCTCTTTCTTGGCATAGTAGCCACCGGGGCCTAGATGATGGTGGTGTTTGTTCCTCTTCGCCAACTCGATGTTATGGGCATTGAGCTCCAATGCCTTCGGTGAAGTCTTCTGAGCCACGAGCTCCTCCCATTGACTAGGAGTTATTTTGCCAAACTCGTTGAAGGGAGTTAACCCCTTTTGGATATACTTTGTGTTGAGCTCTGACCTCCAACGTTGGAATGACTCTCCATCATCCTGATAGCATTTTTTTACCAATTCGTGCTTACCCTCTGGAAATCTAAAGTTGACCTTCAGCTGCCTATCCCATATTGCAATCTTTGTGTTCTCTGATACCTCTTTCCAGTTAAGGATTGCTGGGTTCAATTTATCTCTTACTAGGGCCCCGATCGCATTACGGAATTTTTCTCTTAATTCCTTCGGCTCAAGGATCTCCCCTGCTGGCCCGACCTCCGTTATCACATAGCATGCCTTATCTGGATATAGATTTCCTTTTCTATCCCCTCGTTTCCTCTTAGGCTTGGTAGTCGAGGTTGTGTCTTGAGTTTGTGGAGCAGAGGCATCGTGATCCGTCTCTGTGGCTGTTGCCTCTGCTCTCCTTTCCTCTACTCCGTCTTGTCCAGTGAGATATCACGGACATCGACGTCATCTTTTTTGAGTTTCAGGAGGAACCTGTATATACGACAGGTCAAAGTGTTAGCAGAGGTAACACAGCCAAAGCTTTAGCAAAATTTACAAGCTAAGGCTTTTTTCCTACCTCCTCATTTGGGTCAAAATCCTTGTCCAAATCTTCCTCCGTTGGCCTCCTTCTGGCTTCACGTGGGAAAGGATCCTCGGGACTTTCATATCCCTCTTCTAAGTCATCATCATCATCATCCTCTTCTTCTTCGCCTTCAGCAGCCTCTCCTTCAGGGCCTTCCTCCTCGTCACACTGCTCCTGAGTAAGCATCACTTCTAGATCCTTTTCTACCTCATTATCGAACTGTTCCTAAGTAAGCTGGTCCTATAGTGCTTGCTCCTCAAGGGTTGGCTGCTCATCAGGCTCGGGGCATCGGGCTGCACTGTCTGGTGTCCGTGACATTATTTCACGCTTTATTCTAATAGATGCAAGAAAGTGTGCTTTAGGTACGCGAGAAGGTATAAGAAATTAAAAAGGTCTATAAACCAAAGTAGTCCTATAAAACAACAATATATCAAAAACGAGTAGTAGCAGTAGTAGAGGCCTTAGAAACATATCAATCATCATTTGATCATGAACTTGGAGCATCAAGGCATCATAACAGAGAAGAGAGGAGAAGGTAATGTAGGGGCGGCTGCTAATGATGCCAAGTTCCTCACAAGTTCTTGATTATCAGCTCATATTCCATATAATGTATGGACTTGGACAATTTCATCATCGGCAAAACAAAGGAGAGGAGAGGAGAGGGGAGATTTGGCAAAAAAAAGCAGGTGTTGCTTCCAAAACATAGAGGATAGGAAAGGTGGCAACAAATAGAGGAGAGGGGAGATTTGGCAAAAAAAGTAGGTGCTGCTTCCCAGAAAAAGCAACATGACAATGTAAGAACATCATATGCTTAATATCTTCCGAACTTGATAAGCAGATCGGACAATCAGAAGTAGTAGATAGTAGTAGTAGGGAAGTAGTAGAAGTAGCAAAAAAAGTAACAACTACTTAGGAGAGGAGAGTAGAGTGGAGTAGAGGAGAGTAGTAGTAGAAGAGGAGTATAGAGAAGACAACAAGTACAGAGAAGATTAGTAGCCACCGGCCACAATAGTGTATTTTTAATTTTTACTAAAACTTGGGGAAAGGTGGCCAAGAAAAGCATATGAAGCCATAGAAGCATTTGCTCAGTGAGTAGAATAGATAGAAGAGCAGCCAGCAGGAGCCATAGAAGAGAGTAGATAGTAGAGCACCAGCAACATTAGGCAAAATTCAGTTAAGACTAGTATCTAATATCTAGTGATAGAGCAACAGATAGAGTAGTAGTAGTAGAATTCAGTTAGAATTCAGTTTGGAGTACTAGTAGAAATCGAAAACTCAGTTAGAATTCAGTTAGAATTCTTTGACATCACAGATCAGAACACTAAATCAAGTGTAAGCCGAGAAAATAGTAGTAGTATGAAAAGGAAACTGACAGTAACTTCACAAAAGCATATCTAGAGTTCTATTCCTCCAACAAACATGATCCTTAACATTCTAGAAAGATTATTAAGTTATCTAAAACTTCCTTATTATCATCTCAAGAGGATACAATAGATAACAAGACCAAACATCATGTACCAGCAAATCTATTCAGACTTGGACAGATCTTGACATTAACTTTAAACACTCGTATCTAGAGTTCTAGACCATGAAAAGGTGTGTTCTTTAACATTTTAAAAAGCTTAAGAAAAGCACTACAACTCTTTTATTTTCATCAAGAGGTGATTCATAGGTTATCTTCTAAACTGAAAGTTAACTGGAACTGAGCATTTGGACAATAGCAATTCAGTCAAAATAAATCATAGCCGGAGTTGTAGACCATGGTAAATCATGTACTTAACCATTTTGGAAAGCTTAGGAAAAGCACTAGAACTACATAGTGTGCAACAAGAGCTAGTTTTGATGTTAACATGGTAGAAATACAAAAAATTGCAGAACTATATAGCACACGGTGAAAACCTGACAATGACATAAAAAAATTATATCTCCCAAAAATGGACAGCTCTATATGTATCTGGGACCAGAACAGCTAGGATTAATGAGCTAATGAGCTGTTGCAAATGGCAGGAAATGAGTACAAGCACTTAAGATGGAGAAAAGCAGCAAGACAAGCACTCAAGTAGGACAGCTATGAAAGGATCAAGATGCCCAAGAGGGGTGGGGGTGAATTGGGCTAATTCTAAATTTTCTTGCAGTAATTAAATCCTACGGTTAGCCCAATTAACCCCTTTTGCCTAGAAAAATGTTTCTATCAATCTAACACACAAATGACTTGCAACCTCTGTTCCAAACTTACTCTATCATGGCAATTCTATGAATGTAAAAACAAGTATTGAATTGCTTAAAGTAAATGCTCAAAGTAAATAGGGAGAGAGGAACGCGGCGATGTTTTGCCTAGGTATCGAAGAGTCGCCACTCCCCACTAGTCCTTGTTGAAGCATCCGCGCAAGGGTGTAGCTCCCCCTTGATCCGCGCAAGGATCAAGTGCTCTCTACGGGTTGATTCTTCGACACTCCGTCATGGTGAATCACCCAAAACCGCTCACAACTTGAGTTGGGTCACCCACAAGCTCCGCCGGGTGATCACCAAGCTCCCAATCACCACCAAGCCGTCTAGGTGATGGCGATCACCAAGAGTAACAAGCACGAACTCTCACTTGACCACGTGAAGCCTAATGAGAACGGTGGATGCACACTTTGCTACTCTTGATTCACTAATGAGGCTACTCTCTTGGATTCTCAAATCTCAATCACCTCACTAGGACCTTGCTCTTCTTAGAACTCATGTGGGGGTATGGTCCCCGGTATCTACAAGACAAGACATGGGCCGCACCATCAGAGGTGGCCCGGCCCACAAGATCAAGGCGTGCATGGCACTGCTCGGCGTGCACCGCAAGCTATTGTATAGTACCAAATAGGATACTTACCTTATAACCCTACCCCTCCAAAATATATAAGGAGAGGCAGGGGTCCCCTAGTGGACAGATCTCATTTACACACAGCAATACAATCAGACACAGGACGTAGGTATTACGCCTTCACGGTAGCCGAACCTGGATAAAACCTCGTGTCTGTCTTGTGTCACCATCTCGTTCATAGCTTGCGCACCTGTCTACCGATAATCTACTACCTTGGGCATACCCCTAGGTAGACTGCCGACCATATTTTATCGATAGTGGCATGCCAGGTAAGGGGTGTGCGTACTGCTCCCCGGACGAATAACATGGTCATCATCCCCGGTTCCATGGCTACGTCGAACGGCCTCACGTTCACCATCGGCCAGATCACCTGGACCACTGGCTCCGACAACTTCATCGCCATGACCATGGAGGAGGTGCAGATCCAATCTACGTCGACCACTGCTTCACCAGCATCAGCTATGGCTCTGACCACGTTGGATCTGGCTCCAACCACACTAGCATCGTCTTCAGCCACGCCGACAACCCGTCGTTCGCTTCCTCGCTACAAAGGCAGGCAGATCAACAACACCGACCTACTTGACTCCATCGATCAGGTCGGCACCAAGCTTGCTGAAACCCTAGCTCTGGTAGATTCGATTCAAAATCAACCTACCGAGCAGGTAACCACTACCCACAACAGATCTACCCGACTAGCTCGGGCCAGTCATCCTGCACGACTCGGTATGGATCTCGTGGTCACGTCTACTCTTGAAGGGCACTCCGTTCGTCGCCGACCAGCCCCCACAACGAGTCTCTGGCTCTCCGAGTGCGAAGCCTTGATGGAGAATTACCAGGCTCAGCCCTACGGCCTGCGAAACACTGCTTCCAACTACGCATACAATATACAACGCTGCTCGGATCTGTGTTTTATACATCGACCTCGGCCAAAGCCACGCAACTTCATCAACATGGTGCGGATTGAGGAGTATCAAGAAGGATCGGTCCACATAGTTCAAGAGGGCGGCTCAAGCTCCCCGTCCAGCATCGCATCTAATGGCTCTGTCCACACTGAGCTTCAGCATCATGACAATGAAGAAGTTGGATATGATCTGGATATCCCAGACCACTCCCTGGGGTTCCCACGATTCCCATCCTTCCCACCAAGGCGAGGAGACTTGATCAATGTCATTGGTAACGATGAACCACCGACAGTTGGCGAAACAGAACAAGAAAGACAACGCACGCATCAAGCACGCTTTGGCCACGCCCCATCTACTCCGCCATACAACATCGTTTCTCTGACCAGTCAATGATCTCCCTGAATCTCCTAAGGCCGATCACTAATATAAGGACGACGTTGCCCGGACTACTTACTCTGACCACCTTCCGCATTGCAATGATGATCGCCACAAAGAATGGCGCCGTGACAACCGCGACTGCCGCCATGATGACAGTTCGAAAAGCTCGAGCACCGGGCAACTTTGTCAACGCCGACCAGATAATGCCATACGCCACCAACCAGACGTTCTATCTAAAGCTAAGTTACGCTTTAATATTTTTCTAAATATTCTCCAATCTTCGTATATCACCATAATGTTTCTCCGAGCTGTTTTCTCTATGTTTGCTCTCCAAACGTTTTTCTTTCATGTATACCATCTTAAAGATGACATACAGCTAAGTCTAAGGCGAACCCTCAAATAGTCACATTGATGCTCGGACGCCTCCAGAGACAGACCTATCTCTGGCTCCTCCCTACACATGCTACGGGCTCTGCGCTCTGCGTTATGGGTGGTCGGCAGCGGCTCCTTGGTCACGCCTGTTCCTCCTACACGTGCACGAGCTCCGCTCCATGTTATAGACTATGGGCTAGCTAGGGCTGGGGACTCAGCTACACACTAACTGGTCGAGCGGTTTATATTAAACATAAATATATTTTCACACTAACTGATCGCCGAACTGCATACGCCGTTTCATCATCATTGCTGATTTTTCTTCGGAGTTTATTTATTTGTGCGTCATGTACTACCTGTTCTACATGTTTGCATTGTAGGATCATCATCCAGGTGATCGAATCACCTGGCGCTAGGGCTTCCCCTCAGATCAACTGGTCGGACCGCTCGGTTCATGGACTCCGTCGTCGACCAGTTGACCAGACTATTCGCCGCTCGTGCTTCATCGCCAGCTACGCTGGTTACTCCTCAGCACTCGGATTCTTCGTGCTCGAGGACTAAGTGGGCACACTTCACCGCACAGACGTCGTCAGCTACATCGGTGCTCGGACCTCACCACCTACGCCGAGGACTCCTCGGTGCTCGGACATTTCCACCTACGCCATGGACTCCTCGGTGCTCGGACATCACCGCCTACACCGGGGACTCCTTGGTGCTCAGACATCGCCACCTACGCTGAGGACTCCTCGGTGCTCGGTCATCGCTAGCAACACCGGGGACTCCTCGCTCCTCAGTGCTCAGTCATCGCCAGCGACGTCGGGGACTCCTCGCTCCTTGGTGCTCGGTCATCGCCAGCGACGTCGGGGACTCCTCACTCCTCGATGCTCGGTCATCGCTAGCGACGCTTGGAACTCCTTGCTCCTCGATGCTCAGACATCGCCGCCTACGCTGGGGACTCCTCAGTGCTCAATCATCGCCGGTCACGCCGGGGACTCCTTGCTCCTTGGTGCTCGGACATCACCGCCTATGCCGGGGACTCCTCGGTGCTTGGTCATCGCCGGTGACGTCGGGGACTCCTCGCTCCTCGGTCATCGTCGGCGACGCCGGGAACTCCTCGCTCCTCGATGCTTGGACATCGCCAGCGACGCCGGGGACTCCTTACTCCTCAGTCCTCGGACATCGCCGCCTACGTCGGGGACTCTTCGGTGCTCGGTCATCGCCGGTGACGCCGGGGACTCCTTGCTCCTCGGTGCTCGGACATTGCCACATATGCCGGGGACTCCTCGGTGCTCGGTCATCACCAACGGTGCCGGGGACTCCTCGCTCCTCGGTCATCACCGGTGATGCCAAGAACTCCTCGCTCCTCGGTGCTCGGACATCACCAGCAACGCCGGGGACTCCTCGCTCCTCGGTGCTTGGTCATCGCCAGCGACGCCGGGGACTCCCTTGCTACTCAGATCTTGCTACGTCTCATCGGTGTGCTATCAAGCTGCTCCATGCTATTCGGATCAGGGTGCTGATCTTGGGCAGCACGTCTGGGGTCTTGATACGCGCATGTCGAACGACGTCGGCAAAGCTTTCAGACTTCTTTTTCTTTGCCCCTGCTACAAGATTCATTCTTCATCTTCCAGCAGGCTCGAGGACTAAGTGGGCACACTTCATCTTGCGGTGAATGTGCTTGTTCTCATCTTGAGGCTACGCCCGAGGACTGGCTACCTGCTCGGCTGGTCTTCTACTTTTTGACCCTAGCACCACGTGACTATGTCACCTACTGTCAGGCTCGGGGACTAGCTATGGGGGTATGGCCCCCGGTATCTACAAGGCAAGACATGGGCCGCACCATCAGAGGTGGCCCGACCCACAAGATCAAGGCGTGCATGGCACTGCTCGGCGTGCACCGTAAGCTATTGTATAGTACCAAATAGGATACTTACCTTGTAACCCTACCCCTCTAGAATATATAAGGAGAGGTAGGGGTCCCCTAGTGGACAGATCTCATTTACAAACAGCAATACAATCAGACGCAAGACATAGGTATTACGCCTTCACGGCGGTCGAACCTAGATAAAACCTTGTGTCTGTCTTGCGTCACCATCTCGTTCATAGCTTGCGCACCTGTCTATCGATAATCTACTACCTTGGGCATACCCCTAGGTAGAGTACCGACCATATTTCATCGACAACTCACAAACGTGTTTCTCTGCTGTTGAAATGAGCAAAAGTGACTCCACACACGAGTGGAGCTTCTATTTATAAGGCAGCCTAAAAAACGAACCATTATGTGCCTCTGTGGGGTGATCGGACGCTTCGGTCATGTTGACCGTACGCTCCGGTCAGTTCAACCTGCACACCAGTGATTAAGTGTTGATCGGACATAGGCAGGGTCCGATCACCACTGACCGGACGCGTCCAGTCGCATTAAACCCTCACTGGATGCTTACTGTACTCGACCGGACGCTGCCTCTCAGCGTCCGGTCACGCCAGACGCTATCTCCTTGATCAAATGAACTGACCGAACCCTGTGACCAGCGTCCGGTCGCACCGGAGCCAGCGTCCGATCAGCATTTGACCCTCCATTCACTTCCAACTCTTGATCATATGTGAATGAAGTTTGCTCCATAGGATCATAGGGCTGTTGTAGAGCTACCTAGTGCTAGTTTTGACAAGTGTGCACCACACCTAACTCACTAGACTCATCTAGGTCAAGCTACCTGTCCATACCCCCTTAATAGTATGGCCAAAGGAAAAACAAAGTCCTAAACTACTCTAAGTGTCACTCCAACTCCAATCGACACTTAGAACTAGTCATCCTTAACCTTGTCGTCCATCCTTTGAAAACCAAAACGATTTCCATCGTAGGGGCATGACCACCTTGATTGCCCAATTGATCTCCATTACCATGACCTAACTTAATTGCCTCTGCAAAACACACGTTAGTCATAGTAATCTTGTATTGTCATTAATCACCAAAACCCAACTAGGGGCCTAGATGCTTTCAATCTTCCCCTTTTTGGTGATTGATGACAATACCACCTCGAGTATGTGAAAGAGTGAGGTTTTTGACATGCTTGGTTCATATAAGCCTTTGTCAATAAGAACAGAAGTGTTAGGCAAGCTTATATAACCCAAGCCAACATGATGTACTCAAAAGATATGAAATAAGCATGAGTACAAGTAATAAAGCTCATTTGCATTGGAGTAAAGCACGGAAGCAAAGCAAATGAGCACAGCACAAGTGATATGACATATGAAGAAATTCAAAGTAGAGAGCACACATGTCATATTTCATAATCATGTAGATATCACTATCACATAGATATAATAGTATGCATGAAAGTAAACACACGAATGCATAATAGTAATAGTGTATCACACAAATAAAACTCCAAATGTATATGATAGACTAGTAGCTAACTAGACACCCCCTAAAAGACGCTCCCCCGGAGTCTACATACTCGAACCCTCTCCCCCTTTGGCGTCAAACACCAAAACCTAAGGGTCGGTCGGTGGGGCTACAGCGGACGAGCCGGGCACTGAGGTACGAGGAGCAAGCTGAAATTGGGCGCCATCATCATCTGACCCTGAGTTCTATACTGACTGACCCTCTATGGCTAGAAGCATCGCTGAAGCGGTCTAGGTCTGAGCTGGGGTAGGTGCTGCCTGTGATGCTGCTGGTATGTCTGTCGTAGGATCTGAAGATGCGACAGAAGAAGGGAGCCTCTGAGTAGTCACAGCAACAGGAGCTGCTGTAGAGGGACCTGGGGCATACATATGTGGTGGTGTAGGCATCCCTATCAACTCGCTGAAAGATGCTCCAAGACTCCTGGAGACTGATGTGTTAGGTATAAATAGCGAGGGTGACTGATCCGGTGTGAAACCCGTATGATATGGTGTGAACTGCAGGGCTACCACTGGTGAGGATAACCATTGGGACACCTGTACTATGGGAGAAGAAAACAGAACTGGAGGCTATCCCTGACTCTGAAGCCCACTAGGCTATATTGCTGAAGTCGTCATAGTGGTGGCAGGCTAAGCAAGCTGGGGTGAAGGCTGTGACTGTGGAGCCCCAAGTGTTGTTACTACATACTGCATAAATCCCATAAGCTACTGCTACATGAGTAACTGCTGCTGATGCATCTGCTGTTGCTGCTGCTGGAGGACCTACTGCTATCGCTGGAACTTGTCCTGACGAGCCTAAAACTGTACAAAGTTAGCAGTGGTCTCCTGAGCCTGTCGTGCCTGATCCTGCTGCATCCGCTTAAGAATAGCAATCAAAACGGGGTCCGTCTGCGGTGTAGGTGGAGCGGAGCTAGAACTGGCGGCCTCTGCATCGTGTCTGCATAGAGGCATCTGAGGAATAGGTAGGTAGTCGTCATCCAAACTATCACTAGACTCGCTCCTCTCCTCCTGAGCCTCAAGCTGCTCCTCCTCAGTAGCAGCTATGCCTTTGATAATCTCGTCCTGCTGAGCTATGGACTCTGGTACATCTAGACGATGACGAGGCTGAGTGGGTGTCTGTGGTGTGCTATGCCTGATCCTCTGTGCCATGTTATAAGCTGGAAACTCTATGGTGGCACCTCTGTACTCTGCAACCATCTCTGGTGTCCTAACATGCACAACTTTGAGCATAAGGAATGTGATCCAATGTGCATATGGAAGCTGCCTACGACCCTTGAAGCCCTCAGCTATCATGTCCTTCATCTCAGATAGAAGAAGATCCCAAATATCGAACACTGTCTGCTGCATTAGGTCATTGAGGAGCCAAAGCTATAGGCGAGTCAGACCCTCTCTGTATCCCATCCTGGGAAGTAGTGTCCTCCTAATGATAGCCTCTAGAACTCTAGCTATAGGAGTAAGGTCACTAGGGTTCCTCCTCGACCCCTCACCAAAGGGCTCCTAGAAGCAATGGCACACAAGATCTGTAGGGGGCACCAAACCACCATGAGGACGCCAGGGAGGCTCTTGCTGTCCATAACATACCTCATGTAACCTGATAGGCTACTCCTGTAGCCTCAGTATCTCCCTAGCCCTATGACTCATCATCATGTAGTCTCTACCTCTGAATGCAAAGTGTATAAAGTTATGCTATGGGTCAATGTAGAGCGAAGCATAGAACTATCGAACCCAAGATGGTACATACAATCCTGTCCGGCCAATCAGATCTGTCAGCCTCGACAGATATGCAAGGTAGGGGCAAATGTGCTCTCCAGCTACTATGACTATAGCCTCTATATTGTAGACTCTCTGAGATCTAAAAACTGCTCCACTGTTTAGATATGCATTGTAGAAGTCTTCTTGGAGCGGTGTATAGAATCCCTCTGAAGCTCTCTCATCCCTCCTAAGTGGAAACCACACATCAAACTCCACAAAAGCGAAGCTGCTGAACCTGCTTGGCCGTGGCAGCCCTCAAGTTAAGGTGGGTCACTAGAGGCGAACCCTATGGATGAGGTGGTGGACGTGATCCCCTCCGCTATGTCGGTGGCCTCGGTGACACTGGAACCCGAGTACGACCAGAGCGGCGTAGCAGTGGCTGGGGTGCTTGCTCGGTCTCCTCGGCCTACTGGCCCTCCTCACCCTCCTGAGGCTGCTATGACTGCTGTCCCTCCTGTGTCTCCTAAGCTGGCTGAGGCTCTACTGGTGGGGGCTGCTGCTGTGACTCCTGCTGTGACTCCCCCTGAGGCTAAGGATCCATAACGGAAAGACATCATCCTGCCATCATGACAGTCCCAAGTGGACTACCATGAAGATGCTCAATGCGCTCAAGTCTGCCCTACGCGTCTGGTGCCAGATGATCTACAATGACCACTCTACTACGGGCACCTCCTCTCTTGGCACGCTCTATGGCCTCAGCAACTGCTGTTGCTCTCGCTGTCTCTGCATCAGGGTACTTGCGCTTCTTTGATATAACCTGCTTCGTCGCCTTGCCTTTAGGTCCTGTAGGCTGGCGAGGCAGGGGCCTCCAATTATCATCTCCTGGACCACCACCAACATTCTTGGTGCGAGCCATCTAATCTGACTAGAACCACTGCCGCTGAATAGACCAACTGTCCACTAACACTTTTGAGTCTTGGCCTCGATCCGTACTCGTGAGCTTGGCTCCGAGTTGACTGTCAACTGCCACTGACACCTCAACAACACCGACTCGCTGCATGATGGAATAGAAGGATATACAAGTAAATATGATATATCTAATAGATGCAAAACCCTATGAGAGCAAGCAATTTAGATGCGAAATAGAAGCGACTGGCTTGCTACCTGACAAAACGGTGATCCATTGAAAAGAAAAGCGACACGCGAGGAACCACCGAATTCAGCTAGGGTTAGGGTTCCGACTCGACAAAGATTGACGATGCAAGCGGTGAATCGATGGTTGAGAGGATGAAGGACACGAGCTCAGCGATTAGGGCTGTGGTGGAGCTTGGCTGCACGGCTAGAGCTAGGGCGTTGGCACGACACTGGGAGGCACTGGCGGTGCGGGAGCAGGCGACGGCATGTGCGCAAGTTGGTGGCGGCGTGCGCGCGGGCTAGCGGCGGCGTGCGGATGCGGCTGTGGAGGCGTAGGAAGCAGCGGCTGTGGCGGTGCTGGGAGACGCGGTGGCACGGTGATGGCACACGAGCTCGGCTGCAATGGCGTCGGCGGTGGATTAGGTCAAGGAAATCGCCGGTGCTTTGATTAAATAGGGTGGCCCTCACGAGTCAGAAACGGAAAATAGGGAAGAGACCTGATGCCGCATGATATCTACTGACCGGACGCTCCGGTGGTAGCGACCGAACGCTACCACCCAGTGTTCGGTCGATTCTAGAGAGGTCCAATTCCTCTGGAATCACGACCAGACACATCCAGTGGTCCATGACCGAACGCAGCCAGAGTCCGGTTAGTTGCCTTTAACACCATGTAGATCGACCGGACGCTGGAACCCTTCCTGACAAGAAGCTCAAATGTAGAGTCCGGTCACTCCTTCAGCTTCTGTTCACCTCCTGTGAACTGACCGGACGCTAGACATCAGAGTCCGGTGCAGCGTCCAGTCACTCTTTTTCAGCAAATCTTCAATGTTCCTCCACGCTGCCTGTTCCCAATCAAGTCCCAACTTGAATAAGATCCAAATAAACACCAATTAGGACTGATGTGAGTGACCTCTCTCAAACCCTTATATTTTTCAAAATATTTTGCCTTAGGCTATAATTCTTTTTAAGAAAATAGGCAATAAGAGGGCAAATGGAACAAAATGACAAAACAACATTCATGCATATGCAATACTTGTAAGTAAATCTAGTTTCTTATCAAGTTTGATCCAAGGTTAAGCTTCTTCACACGCTTTTTGGCGGTTATCTTAACCATGTTGGACAAGCCCTATATGCATTACCAAAAATTAAACACGTTGTATATTACAATGAATGCAAGGGACAACACAAGCTCATCTTTTAGTGAAGTTACTAAAATCAAGTACATTGAGCTCATTCTGCAATCTACAAAATGTAGCCTTATCTAGTGGTTTAGTAAAGATATCCGCTAATTGATCTTCAATTCTTACACCTTCTAGTGATATATTATTTTTAGCAACATGATCTCTTAGAAAGTGATGGCGGATATCTATGTGCTTGGTGCGAGAGTGTTGAACCGGATTATTTGCAAGTTTTACCACACTTTCATTGTCGCACAAAAGAGATACCTTTTCTAGAACTACACCATAGTCTAGCAAAGTTTGTTTCATGTATAATATTTATGCACAACAAGCACCTGTGGCAATGTATTCCGCTTCGGCGGTGGACAAAGCCACACTATTTTGTTTCATGGAGGACCAAGACACAAGTGATCTACCAAGCAAATGGCACCCTCTGGATGTGCTCTTTCTATCAACTTTGCAACCGGCATAATCTGAATCGGAATAGCCAACTAATTCAAATATAGCTCCTTTAGGATACCAAAGGCCAATGCTTGGTGTGTGCTTAAGATACCTAAGGATTCTTTTTACGGTAATTAAATGTGCTTCCTTAGGATTAGCTTGAAATCTAGCAAACATACACACACTAAACATGATGTCGGGCCTAGATGCGGTTAAATATAACAAGCTACCAATCATGGAACGATAGAGAGTTTGATCAACCGGGTTACCTCCCTCATCTAGGTCGAGATGTCCATTGGTAGGCATTGGTGTCTTGATTGGCTTACATTCATCCATCTTGAATCTCTTGAGAAGATCTTTTGTGTATTTCTCTTGAGAGATGAAGATGCCTTCTTTCATTTGCTTGACTTGAAAATTGAGAAAGAATGTAAGCTCACCAATCATGGACATCTCAAACTCCTTCGACATCAATTCACCAAATTCTATCCAAAGATGATATCATCAACATATACTTGACAAATGAAGATATTCCCATCAAGCTTCTTGGTGAATAGTATGGTGTCAACCTTCCCAATGGTGAAGCCCTTCTTAATGAGGAAGTCCCGAAGGCGCTCATACCAAGCTCTTAGGGCTTGCTTAAGCCCATATAGTGCCTTGGACAACCTATAAACATGATTAGGATATCTAGGGTCTTCAAACCTAGGAGGTTGATCAACATAGACTAGTTTATTAATAAAGCCATTTAAAAATGCATTTTTCACATCCATTTGATATAGTTTCATTTCATGATGTGATGCATATGCAAGTAGGATACGGATGGCTTCTAATCTTGCAACCGGTGCAAAGGTCTCTCTAAAATCCAAACCTTCAACTTGGGAGAACCCCTTTGTAACTAGTCTTGCCTTATTCCTCACAATGACACCTTGATCATCTTGCTTATTACAGAACACCTACTTTGTTCCAATGACTCTTGCACCTTTTGGTCGCTCTTCAAGAGTCCAAACTTTATTGCGAGTGAAGTTGTTCAACTCTTCATGCATGGCATTTATCCAATCCGGATCTTTAAGAGCTTCTTCTACCTTGGTAGGCTCATAGCAAGAGACAAAAGAGTGATGAGCAATAAATGAAGCAAGTTTTTGAGATCAAGTCATTACACCCTTTGATGGACTCCCTATGATGAGATATTGTGGATGATCTTGTAGAAGAGGTGTATTTCTTCTATTGACCACTTGAGGAGGAGGTTGTGGAGCATCAACATCTTGTGCTTGTACCACCATTTGCTCATGGGAGACATGAGTATCTTCATTTTCTACTCTCCCATCTTTTTCACCATCTTGTGGCACACTTGATGAAGAAGGTTGATTAATGACTTGTACATCATCTTTTGGCTTGATGTCTCCCACCGGAATATTCTTCATAGCCTCCCTTAATGGTTCATCACCTACATCATCAAGATTCTCATGTGCTCCTTGGGAGCTGTTAGATTCATCAAATTCCACATCATATGTTTCTTCAACCAAGCCGGTGGCATGATTAAATACTCTATATGCTTTGGACTTTGATGAGTAACCAACAAGAAAACCAATATCACGTCTTTGGAACTTCCCTAGGTGTTGTCGCTTCTTGTAGATGTAGCATTTGCAACCAAACACCCTAAAGAAGGAGACGTCCGGCTTCTTCCCATTGAGCAACTCATAAGGTGTCATGCCAAGGAACTTTTAAAGGAATAGGCGGTTTGATGCATAGCATGCGGTGTTGATTGCTTCCGCCCATAGAGCTTCGAGGGTGTTGTACTCATCTAGCATTGTCCTTACAAGAGTGATCAAAGTTCGGTTCTTCCTCTCAACTACACCATTTTGTTGAGGAGTATAAGTTGTGGAGACTTCATGCTTGATCCCAACTTCATCACAATAAGCTTCGATGTTTGTGTTGTCAAATTCTTATCTTCTTGAGCTTCACTTCAAATTCATTTTGAGCTCTCTTGACAAACTTCTTGAAGCAAGATGCAACTTCGGATTTGTCATGAAGGAAGAATACCCATGTATACCTTGAATAGTCATCAATAATCACAAGACAATAGAGATTCCCTCCCAAACTCTTGTATGTTGTTGGTCCAAATAATCCATGTGTAGGAGTTCTAGCACTCTTGTAGTTGACATGAAAGCTTTTGTTGGATGGGTATTTGCAACTTGCTTGCCGGCTTGACATGCACTACAAAGCTTGTCCTTCTCAAACTTCACATCCTTCAACCCTCTCACCAAATCATTCTTCATTAGCTTCTTGAGTGAACTCATACCAACATGAGCAAGTCTTCTATGCCATAGCCACCCAAGTGTTGTTTTGGTGAATAGGCAAGTCTTCAAATTTGCATCTTTGGAGGTGAAGTCCACTAGATATAAGTTGTTGTATCTAAATCCATTGAATATTACTTGGTGATCATCTACCTTGGATACAACAACCTCCTTCTCGGTGAACAAGCATTGGAAGCCAAGATCACACAATTGTCCAATGGATAGCAAGTTGAAACTCAATGAAGCAACATAAAGCACATTAGAGATGGAATGATCATTTGATATTGCCACTTTGCCCAATCCTTTAACCTTGCCCTTTGAGTTATCTCTTAATGTTATTTTCTCTTGTCCATCTACCTCTTCATCTAGTGAGATGAACATACGAGGATCACCGGTCATATGTTGAGTGAAACCACTATCAATAACCCAATGACTTCCACCGGTCTTGTAGTTCACCTACACACAAGAGATTCAAGCTTTAGGAACCCAAACTTGTTGAGGGCCCTTCACCTTCTCAACAAGTGACTTAGCCACCCAAATCTTCTTAGGCCTATTCTTGTTAGGGGGTCCTAAGAACATGACTTTCATCTTTCCACTAGAATCCTTTCTAAGCATGTAGTGAGCATTGAAGGTAAAGGGTCTAGCATGCTTGGGCAAGGGTTGTGGCGGTGGAGTTTGGCACTCATGAGCAAAGTGGCCTTCTTGTCCACACTCAAAACATCTCTTTGGCTTTGGCTTTGGCTTTGATTGTTGTTGTTGAACTTGAGCCTTCTTCTTCTCTACACTTGCCACATATCCAATGCCACTTCTATCTATCTTCATGACGGTGTTCATGAGTAGCTCACTTTGGAGGTGCTTGCCTCTAGTAAACTTGCTCAACCCAATCTTGAGATGCTCTTTCTCCAACTTGAGCTTCTTATTTTCTTCCTTTAGAGCATCATCTTTCTTCTCTTCCTTGAGCTTCTTGTTTTCTTCTTTGAGCTTCTCATTCTCAAGGATCAATTCTTCATCATGATCAAGAGTTTCTAGCACAATGGCATTGTGGCTTTTGATCTCTTTAAGATCTTTCTTGAGCTTCTCATTATCACTCTTGAGCTTGATATACTCATCATAGTCATTACACTCAACCACTTGCTTGCCTTTGCCACTAGATCCTTGCTCAATGCTCTCATCAATTAAATCATCACATGATGTAGCTATATCAATCTTAACAACATGGTTAGTAGCATCATGTGTCTCATTTGGTAAAAATTCTTGAGCAATAATAAGAGTATCATGATTGATCTTAAGAGTAGTGTATTCATCTTTTAGCTTGTTGTGGCTAGTGATGAGCTTATTGTGAACCAACTCAAGTTTATCATGTTTATCTTTAAGCTCTTTCTTAGAGGATTTGAGCTCCTTGAGTTTGGATGATATAGAATCATTTGTTTCTTTGAGCTCAACATTAGCCTTTTCCAATGTATCGCATTTAGCTAAGAGTGAATCATTTTTAGCATCAAGCTTTTCATTTTTAGCTCTACTCTTTCTAACGATCTTAGTGTATTTTCTTAGTATTTTGACAAGATCATCATATGAAGGTGAATCATCATCATTGCTATTGCTATCATCATCACTAGCTTGCTCATCATCACTACTATCATCATTATTAGTTACCTTGCGCTCACCCTTGGCCATAAGGCATAGGTGTGTAGAAGATAATGGCGATGGTGGTGGTGAAGATGAAGGATCAATAGCAATGGTGGCCACCTTCTCATCTTCACAATCATCATCAAATGATCCACTAGATGAATCAATATCCGTGAGCCAATCATTGACGATGTAGGCCTTTCCACTCTTCTTCTTATGGAAGTCTCTCTTTTTGCCATCTCTCTTCTTGTATGGCTTGTTCTTTTTCTTCTCATCTTCATCTTCATTGCTTGAGTCATCTTTCTTGCCCTTATTCTTGTTCTTGAACTTGTCTTTCTTGGGCTTTGTGCATTGATGAGCTAGATGGCCAAGTTCTCCACAATTGTAGCAATCCATCTCGGAGATTGGCTTTCTTCTTGAGCTTGTGAAGAACTTCTTCTTCTTGCCATCGAACTTGATGCCACTCTTGTTGAGCTTCTTTAGCATCTTGGCGGTCTTCTTCACCATGAGAGCAAGGCTTTCATCATCAACTTCATCTTCACTTGAGCTTTCATACTCAAGTCTTGCCTTGCCCTTTTCTTGGCTAGCTTTGAATGCTAAGTCTTTGTCTTTCTTCTTGGTAGAGGATGGGCCATCTTGTGGCGTGATGTGCATGTACATTTCATGAGCATTGATCTTTCCCAAGATTTATGTCGGTGTAGCGGCAGAAAGATCACCTTGATGTAGCACGGTCATAATATGCCCATATTTGTCAATGGGGAGGACACTCAAGATCTTTCTCATAACGTCGGATGGTGACATTTGAGTAAGTCCAAGCCCATTGACTTCCTCTACAAGAACATTCAAACATGAATACATCTCATTAGCACTTTCTTTGGGAAGCATCTCAAATGAATTTAGCTTTTTAATTACAAGATGATAGCGTTCCTCACGCTCACTCTTGGTTCCCTCATAGAGCGCACAAACGTCCGACCATAGTGCATGGGCGTCTTTGTGGTTCCTTATGCGGTTGAACACATCTTTGCAAAGGCCTCTAAAGATGGTGTTCCGAGCCTTTGCATTCCACTTTTCATAATTAACCTTATCGCCTTGTAGGTTGGTAGCATCCTAAGGTTTTGGGAAGCCTTGTGAGGCGGCTCTAAGTATACCAACGTCTAGAGCTTCTAAGTACGCCTCCATGCGGATTTTTCAATATGGAAAGTCATCTCCCTCAAAGATTGGAGGAGGTCCATCCCTGTGAGACATCTTGCTCAAAGCAATTAAGCTTAAAAATGTGAGCATGAGGCTTTGATACCAATTGAAAGGATCAAGATGCTCAAGAGGGGGGGGGGTGAATTGGGCTAATTCTAAATTTTCTTGCAGTAATTAAATCCTACGGTTAGCCCAATTAACCCCTTATGTCTAGAAAAGTGTTTCTATCAATCTAACGCACAAAGGACTTGCAACCTATGTTCCAAACTTACTCTAGCATGGCAATTCTATGAATGTAAAAACAAGTATTGAATTGCTCAAAGTAAATGCTCAAAGTAAATAGGGAGAGAGGAACACGGCGATGTTTTGCCAAGGTATCGGAGAGTCGCCACTCCCCACTAGTCCTCGTTGGAGCACCCGCACAAGGGTGTAGCTCCTCCTTGATCCGTGCAAGGATCAAGTGCTCTCTATGGGTTGATTCTTCGACACTCCGTCGCGGTGAATCACCCAAAACCGCTCACAACTTGAGTTGGGTCACCCACGAGCTCCGCCGGGTGATCACCAAGCTCCCAATCACCACCAAGCCATCTAGGTGATGGTGATCACCAAGAGTAACAAGCATGAACTCTCACTTGACCACGCGAAGCCTAATGAGAACGGTGGATGCACACTTTGCTACTCTTGATTCACTAAAGAGGCTACTCTCTTGGATTCTCAAATCTCAATCACCTCACTAGGACCTTGCTCTTCTTGGCACTCACAAACATGTTTCTCAGCTGTTGGAATGAGCAAAAGTGACTCCACACACGAGTGGAGCTTCTATTTATAAGGCAGCCTGAAAAATAAACTGTTATGTGCCTCTGCAGGGTGACCGAACGCTCCGGTCATGTTGATCGGACGCTCCGATCAGTTCAACCCGCACACTAGTGATTAAGTGTTGACCGGATGTAGGCAGGGTCTGATCACCACTGACCGGATGCATTCGGTCGCATTAAACCCTCACTAGATGCTTACTGTACTCGATTGGACACTGGATCCTTAGGGTCCGGTCAGCATTGACCGGACGCGTCCGGTTGTAGATCCACTCTTCTAGAACCTTACTGGAGTCGACCGGATGCTGCCTCTCAGCATCCGGTCACTTAACCACTCAGTGTCCGGTCGCGCCAGACGCTATCTCCTTGATTAAATGAACTGACCGGACCCTACGGCCAGCGTCCGGTCACACCGAAGCCAGCGTCCGGTCAGTATTTGACCCTCCATTCACTTCGAACTTTCGATCATATGTGAATGAAGTTTGCTCCATAGGATCATAGGGCTATTGTGGAGCTACCTAGTGCTAGTTTTAACAAGTGTGCACCACACCTAACTCACTAGTCTCATCTAGGTCAAGCTACCCGTCCATACCCCCTTTAATAGTACGACCAAAGGAAAAATAAAGTCCTAAACTACTCTAAGTGTCACTCCAACTCCAATCGACACTTAGAACTAGTCATCCTTAACCTTGTCGTCCATCCTTTGAAAACCAAAACTATTTCCATCGTAGGGGCATGATCACCTTGATTGCCCAATTGATCTCCATTACCATGACCTAACTTAATTGCCTCTGCAAAACACACGTAGTCATAGTGATCTTGTATTGTCATTAATCGCCGAAACCCAGCTATGGGCCTAGATGCTTTCAAGCTAAAATAAATCAAATGTAGTTCTTAATAAACAAGTTTGTTCTTTAGCTTCATCCATGTGCCACATCTTCTACAAATGGGAAATAATACTATTAAGAATGTATATAAACATCATTGCAAAGTGCCTTAGGTCTCAATTAATAACCCAAGTTCTCATCAAAGCTACTAATCAGTCCACAGATACCAATAGGAAATAGTGCTAATTAGACAGGGAGGATGCACTGAGGGGGTGTACTGATTATTAGCTAGCAAAAATTGTAGACAACAATTGTAAGTAAGGTGTGGCTGCCGCACCTAAGGGTGCTCCTCCTACGCCTAAAAAACTAACATCATTGACCTAAGGCACTTTGCTCAGTGTGAATCAAAATGGGCATGAACATCATGTATAGTTCCCATTACTCTAGGCACTTTGCTCAGCGTGTAAAAATCGAAATAGCCATCATCATGTCCAAGATAAGCATTAATAGCTTCTACAATTGGAAGCCTATTTCAATTTTGAGCAGCAAGCAGCAAGCAGAGCGGAGCAGTGGTGGATCCAAATTGGGGCATCCAATTGTACAAGCATGCCCAGTTGTACAAGCAAACCAATTTGCAGTATTGCATATATGTCGACAATGCACATATAACTAAGCACTGGTGGATTGGAGTGCTAGAGCAGTGAGCAGCATTCAACGAGCAGAGCAGTGGTGGATCCAAACTTGTCATTTGTAGGGGGAGCTGTGGAGGAGCATGGACGCCGGTGGAGGAGCACCGACATCGGTGGAGGACCACAGATGTCGAGCAGCACTGGCAGCTTGCTCGCCCACCGGTGGAGGTGCGCGCACGCCAAACCCTAACGTGGACGGTGAAGAGCTCGGCGGACGGAGTGAGGATGCTAGGGGGAGGAGCACGGACGGTGAAGAGCTCAGGCACCGGGGCGCTCGCCGAGGGAGGGAGCACCGGGGGCGGATCGAGATGGGGCGGCGGTGGCGTGTCGGCTGGCTGGGGAAGGGAGCGAGGACGGTAGGGGAGGAGCGCGTGGACGGTGGAGAGCTCAGGCACCAGGGCGCTCGTAGGGTGAGGGAGCACCGCGGTCGCTCGCCGAGGGAGGGAGCACCGGGGGCAGATCGAGATGGGGCGGCGACACATGTTGGTCGGTCGAGGCTCTAACCCTAGCCACCGTGGCAGCTCGGGGATGTCGCGCTACGGCCTAGGGGTGCAAAGAGGGGTCGCCGGTGTTGGTAGAGGTCCGGGAGGGTGCAGCGGCAGCGTGAGGGTAGGGGGCGGGTGCGGGACGCCGGGGGCCGGGTGTGGGTGGGCGTGGGGCAGCCTGACGGCGTCGGAGGATGAAGACAGTGCCCAGAAAGTCTGACTCCCGTGCGCCCTCTTATTTATACTTAGGACTATTTGTAGGGGTGGTTTATGATCCAGCTGCCCCTACAAATGCATTTGTAGGGGCGGTTTATGATCCAGCTGCCCCTACAAATGCATTTGTAGGGGCGGTTTCTGATCCAGCTGCCCCTACAAATAGTTTCTATTTTTGAAATTATAAATTCGATATTTTTTATCATAAAAACACAAAGTAATATAAAAAAATAGTGTATATGCAGGGGCGGTTCCTGATCCAGCCGCCCCTACAAATAGTTTCTATTTTTGAAATTATAAATTCTATATTTTTTATCATAAAAACATAAAGTAATATAAAAAATTATGTATATGCACAAATATAATATTTTGTATTATTCTATATATGAATAAATATATATATATATATATATATATAAACAATTGTAGTCAAAACAATATAAAAAACAAAAAAAAACAAAAATTTAAAATTTAAAATTTTAATTTTAAAACTTCGACTACAATTTTATGACATTAAACGAAATAAAATGAAAATGTTGTAAACATAAAAGTTGTATAACTCATCGACATGTACAACTTTTATTTTGGTCATCTTGTCATGTGACTTTGTTTGAACAATTCAAATTTTGAAATTCAAACAATTTCAACTTGAAACAATATTTTGAAAGAGTAAATGATTTCAGATGAAAAACTCATGAATACCAAAGTTGTAGAACTCATCAATATGTACAACTTTTATTTTGATCATATTTTCATTTGACCAAATTTGAATAGTTGGCATTTTGAATTTTAATAATTGGCAACTTCAAACAAGATTTGCAACTTCAAATAGAGTCATCTGGATGTTGCAAAGGGTAGTCTCACACACATGCATAAATGTAGTCTCACACAAATACAAAAATATGTAGTCTTACATACGTACATAAATATATAGTCTCACACGCATCTATAAATGAAGTCTTACAAACACACATTTACATAAACAGTCCACGTTAAACAACTAGCTAGCCCGCTGTAACAACTTTCCCCTTGGCACCTTTTTGTTCACATGGCAATATGTCTTTGGGGAGGTTCTTTTCCACAACATTGATCTTCTTAGGAAAGTCTATGAATAGCGGCATCTCATCGTAGTTATTGTAAGCTTCAATATCATCCACGCCATCAACTCTAATAATGTGTTGTTTCTCGGAGGCAACCACGTGCTTTGTCTTCTTCTTCGGGGGAAGGTTACTTTGTGGGTCAGACATATAGAAAACTTGTGCGACAGGTGAAGCGAGCACCCAAGGGTCATCTTGGTAGCCTAGATTCTTGAGGTCCATGACTCTTAATCCGATCTCGTTCAGTTGGTGTTGTTTGATCCAGCGGCATCGAAACAGGGCCACCATTATATCCCTTCCATAGTCAAGTTCCCATATCTCTTCAATGATGCCAAAGTATTGGATCTTTCGCCCTAATCCATTGAGAGCCTCTATTCGAATGCCGCTGTTTTGGTTCACATATTTACTATCCTTTGCGTGGGTATAGTACGTATACCCATTGATGTCATAAGCATTCCAAGATGTCACTTGTCTTGATGGCCCCTCCGCCAACCTACTGATGGTAATAGAGTCTATAGTTTCTCCAGGCGGTATGTTTTGGTCCTTCAACCATGTAGTTAGTCGTTGCTTGTGTTGTTTCATGACCCAATCATCTAAACGGCCATTTCTCTCTACCATAATGATAGCCAAGTGTTCATCAATATATGGTTGCATCAGTTGTGTACTCTGCAAGACACTGTAATGTGCCTGACTCACCTCTTTGTAATCATGGTCGATGAACACTTTTCTACCACTGGTGTCCTTCCTAGCCAGCCTACCCTTGTGATGAGAATCTGGTTTACCAATCCCTTTCTATACTTTTAGGTACTCTTGACA
The DNA here is from genome assembly GCF_019320115.1 of Miscanthus floridulus. Classification (NCBI taxonomy): domain Eukaryota; kingdom Viridiplantae; phylum Streptophyta; class Magnoliopsida; order Poales; family Poaceae; genus Miscanthus; species Miscanthus floridulus. The sequence continues at coordinate 208,213,007 of NC_089587.1, read as the reverse complement.
GCACTCGACGACTTCTTCAGTACTGTAACCCTCTATCATGGAGCCCTCTGGGTATGCTCAATTATGCACGTATTGACATAGAACCGACATGAACCGCTCGTAGGACCACATTTCATGCAAGTAGCAAGGGCCAAGTGCCTGTATTTGATGAACCATATGAATCATGAGATGTGGCATTATATCAAAAAAGCAGGAGGTAAACACATCTCCCGTTGGTTTTGTGTCTCCACCACAAATTCATGTACGTCACTTAGCTCTTCCTTGCCAATCGTCTTCTGTGAGATCTTTGAAAAAGAAGTAGCACATGCGGATGATGGCCATTTTCAAGAACTCTGGCTTTATAGCCCTGATTGCAATAGGTAGAAACACTATCAACATCACATGGCAATCATGAGCCTTGCAATGTGTTATTGACAAGTCCTTCATCGACACTAGCTTCTTCACATTTGCTGAAAACCCAATTGGGACTTTGATCCCCCTCAGGAAAGTGCATATAACTCTCTTCTCGTCTGGTGTTAGGTTGAAGCACTCCGTGGGCAGAATGTATTTTCCATTAGCCTCAGGTACCGGGTGAAGCTGTGGCATCACGTTTAGCTGCACCATGTCTTTCCGTGCTTTCAGACCATCCTTTGACTTGCCTGTGTCCATCAAGGTAGCAATGAGACTCTCAAAGATATTCTTCTACACATGCATAGCATCAATGGCATGGGGGATCTCCAAGTCTGGCCAATAAGGTAGATACTAAAAGAAGATCGATTGTTTCTTGAAAGGTACGCCTTCGACAGGAGGTGTGCTTCTATCTCTGTCACACCCAATTTTAACAATAAAATTGAATGCATAAAGCTCATGTGTGCCTAGGGATTAGTCACACACATAAGTCGACAAATTATAAAAAGTATCATCACAGTGTATCTTACATCATGATTAATAATATCACATAGTCTTACACAACACAGCGGAAGATAAAATGTAAACTCTCTCGTGGAACTCCATCACAGGGAAGGTCAACTAGTTGACCACAAGCCTAATAATTCATAGGAAACTCCTCATACCCGTTGTCATCTGTTACCCATCCGAGATTTTTATCCAAATATAGAAAGTAAACAAGCGTAAGTACTTTCCATACTTAACAAGATATCATGGGGTTATGAAGCTCAAAAAGGATGACACTGGTTTACTGCAGTTAGCACTTTTAGTGAATCAAGATTTTATTATCAAGTTTAATCAAGTTATGCTTAAGCTCCCATTTAATCCCACATAAGCAGATATCAGAATCATTTGCATCATATTATCATTGTATACCATCATAAATGAACCACAACGAGTAACCATTTATTCTGTGAGTTTTCTAGGCCACTCATGACCGTGAGCACGACTATTATAACAGTTTGTAACCCTCTGCAGAGGTGGTGCACATTCACTGCGAGTCGTGATTCCCATATGCCTGGATTAATTACTCCCATATCACTGCCAAGGTGAGTGGGCAGGGTACACTATGAAGCCATTTCATAGGTTTCTCTAACAAGTTAGGACCGCTAGGTTTCCTCGGTAGGCAGATGTAGGAACCCCTCTTTCCTATGGCACATATCCATCGTGGCTATACACATAGGAACAGAGGTAGACCTATACCCAACGTGGCAAGCCCCTTTTGCGCCATAAAGGTAACCTCTAACAAGCTAGAAAGAGTCCTATTACTGAGCTAAAGTCAGAGCCATATGACTCTCACGGTTGCATTGTCAGTCCCAGCTTTTGCTGACAGATAAGTCCTTATGGAGGGCTGGGAGCAACATGATCAAAAGTCATTTGCACCTTCGCCCTATGGATCAGTTGTTATAAATCATGTTTTACTTTTAGTTCCATAGAACCATTAACCATTGTATAAATCATGTTCAGTTAGAGCACTAGCAATCTACCCATATGCAATTAACCCATAGGAGTCAAGGAAACATGTCACCAAATGACTAGGATGTCCTTATGGTTATCAAAGTTAGACACATGCACATGAGTGAATGATTAAAGTGAATAGGACATCAAGGTAGGCCCATGCTAGACACATGACCGTTGCCGCGCGCCCTTCCCTCTCCGCAGCCGCTGACGAACTGGGCCCGCGCGTCAGCGCCGTCTCCCTCTTCCCGCAACCGCCGCGCAAGTCCAAGCCGCAACCGCCGTCCGCTCCTAGCGTCATGGGCGCATTGCCCCGCTCCTCAGCCTCATTTAAAGGGTGCCGAACCCCCGCACGCACCCCTACTACCTCCCTGCTCTCTTCTTCGCGTTCGCCAGGCGCCGAGGAAGCCACAGCAACCGCCGCAGCGCGCGCCGGGATCCGCCGTCCGCCTCCGCGTGGTCCGCCGTCTCCGAGCCATAGTCGACCCCGTTTTTCCCTGCTGTGAGCTTCGTCGTTCTCCCCTCTCTCTCCCCATGCAGTTTATTTCTTATTTCATGGCTTCTAGAGCCCGTTTCGCATGCGGCCGTGTGCTCTTGCCGCCGGCCATGGCGACCCCCGTGCCAGCAGCGACCTCCAGCCGCCGTATCGGCCTGGTCGAGATCCCCTGCTCCCCCTCTTTCTCCTGGTGCCCTCGGTTCTTCGAACCATGGCCCTGGGCCGTGTTCCACGTGCGCCGGTGACCACCTCGCCGCCGGCCATGGAGCACCGCCGCCGGAGCTACTATTCCCGATCGGCGCCCCTTTCTCTCTCCCTCCCATCTGTTCTGAGCCACCCATCCATGATCCAATGGCCCAGAATGTCCGATACCCCTTCACGGGTTATTTTTCTAAAGAGACCCCTAGGTTTCATTTTATTGAACCCGCAGTCCAAAGCACGTTTCCAGAGTATGCTTTCTCATTTTGAAGACATAAAGTATACGGTTTTAGTCCAAAATACGTTTTCAGTATTTACAGAAATGCCACTAGATTTGTTTTGCTCATAGAAACTTCGTTTTAGCTCCGAATTGACCCGTTCAAATTGCGTTAGCTTCGTAATTTCATAATTTATGTGTTAGTACCATTGTTAATCAAGTTTGCAACTTTTAAATTTTATGGTTAGGTTTAATTAAATAAAGTGTTATAGGAAACCTCGTTTAATTCATAACTTTCGCGTTTTAGCTCCGATTTTCGTGAACTTCGTGTTGACGTGATCATAGCGAGACGTAGATTCTTTTCATAAACATTTTATCTTGTTTTCTATACTGTTGGTGTACTGTTCTAACTATAGGATTGTTTGCTTTGCATAAATGTTCCTGGAATGTTGTATGTTGCCGCGTTGGTCGTGTTCAGACGGTGAGGAGAACGTTGGAGATCAAGAGTACTTTGACGACCAGCAGGATCAGCAGGAGTTTGCTAACCAAGGCAAGTATAGCATGGGCCTACCTTGATGTCCTATTCACTTTAATCATTCACTCATGTGCATGTGTCTAACTTTGATAACCATAAGGACATGCTAGTCATTTGGTGACATGTTTCCTTGACTCCTATGGGTTAATTGCATATGGGTAGATTGCTAGTGCTCTAACTGAACATGATTTATACAATGGTTAATGGTTCTATGGAACTAAAAGTAAAACATGATTTATAACAACTGATCCATAGGGCGAAGGTGCAAATGACTTTTGATCATGTTGCTCCCGGCCCTCCATAAGGACTTATCTGTCGGCAAAAGCTGGGATTGACAGTGCAACCGTGAGAGTCATATGGCTCTAACTTTAGCTCAGTAATAGGACCCTTTCTAGCTTGTTAGAGGTTACCTTTACGGCGCAAAAGAGGCTTGCCACGTTGGGTATAGGGCTGCCTCTGTTCCTATGTGTATAGCCGCGATGGATATGTGCCATAGGAAAGGGGGTTCCTACATCTGCCTGCCGAGGAAACATAGCGGTCCTAACTTGTTAGAGAAACCTATGAAATGGCTTCATAGTGTACCCCGCCCGCTCACCTTGGCAGTGATATGGGAGTAATTAACCCGGGTATATGGGAATCATGACTCGTGGTGAATGTGCACCACCTCTGCAGAGGGTTACAAACTGTTATAACAGCCGTGCTTATGGTCACGAGCGGCCCAGAAAACTCACAGAATAAATGGTTACTCGTTGTGGTTCATTTATGATGGTATACAATGATAATATGATGCAAATGATTCTGATATCTGCTTATGTGGGATTAAATGGGAGCTTAAGCATAACTTGATTAAACTTGATAATAAAATCTTGATTCACTAAAAGTGCTAACTGCAGTAAACCAGTGTCATCCTTTTTGAGCTTCATAATCCCATGATATCTTGTTAAGTACAGGAAGTACTTACGCTTGTTTACTTTCTATATTTGGATAAAAATCCTAGATGGGTAACAGATGACAATGGGTATGAGGAGTTTCCTGAGGATTATTAGGCTCGTGGTCAACCAGTTGACCTTCCCTGTGATGGAGTTCCACGAGAGAGTTTACATTTTATCTTCCGCTGTGTTGTGTAAGACTATGTGATATTATTAATCATGATGTAAGATACACTGTGATGATACTTTTTATAATTTGTCGACTTATGTGTGTGACTGATCCCTGGGCACACATGAGCTTTATGCATTCAATTTTATCCTTAAAATTGGGTGTTCGTCCCATCCTGATTCTTCTTTCCATAGACGACGCGTATGTTATTCACCATTCTGTACATGTGTTCTCCGTTATGACGTCTCTCCGGAGGGGGTTCAATCTCCGGAGCGTTGTCATAAAATCTAAAGAACAATTTACTACGGTACTTGTGACTTGTCTTTAAGAAGCGTCGGTTCCTTAGGTAAACTATCTTCTTGGATGCATCCAGGTACACCCATGTAGTACCATCCAAGAAAACCAAGCATCCCGTCTTCCCTTTGATCTATCCAGACAAAGCAAACAGCGCGGGGTAATCATTGGTAGTAACAAATATTATTGCTCTACATATGAAGTCCTTCTTTCGGAACGCATCGTACATCTGCTCCCCATGCCTCCATAGTCTCTCCATTTCTTGCATCAAAGGCTCGAGGAACACGTCTATATCAATGCCTGGTTGTTTAGGGCCAGAAATAAGAATAGTGAGAAGAAGGTACTTTCTCTTCTGACACAACCATGTTGGGATGTTGTACATGGTCAAGATCACTGGCCATATGCTGTGGTCGCTCATCCTCTCATTGAAGGGATTCATTCCATCGGTGCTCAAGCTAAACCGTATATTCCTTGGGTCATCGCTGAATTCTTTGTGCTTCTCATCAAACCTTTGCCACTGACTACAATCAGCCGGGTGTGCAATCTTATCATCATCCCACCATGTCATGAGTGCGGCTTCTTTAGGGTTTAGGAAGATACGTCTCAAACGGTCGGTCACTGGCAGGTACCATGTTACCAAGGCAGGAATTCTTCTCTGCTTTGCATCGTTGCCTAATGCAGTGTCCTCTGGGGGCTGAGATTCTTGTACCACCTTTTTTGTACCCTTCTTATTCTTCTTTTTCTCCGTGGAGGATTCATCTCCACCGTAAAGGTCATTGTTCTTGTACCGACTGGCCCCACACCGGGGACATTTATCCAGTGACTTGAACGTTTCACCACGAAAAAGTATACAGTGGTTGGGGCATGCATGGATTTTTCAACCCCCATTGTCAATGGACTTATGACCTTCTTCGCTTGGTATGTGTTGGTGGGAACTGAGTTTGGTTGTGGCAGCACCCATGACAGGAGATGCAATAGATCATTAAAACTACAGTCTAACCAGCCGTAGTTAGCCTTCAGGATGAGCATCTCAAGCATAAAACGTAGCAATGTCTAATGTGTCGGACAACCCTTTTTAACACCATACACAGTCTCCTTCGATGCTTTTGTCACCCTTTCCAAATTTTCTAGACCTTTCGGGCTATTTAGTAAAATCTCTGGTCCAAGGGCTCGAATCATGTCCTCCAAATCATCTTCATCCCCGACACATGCTCCACCATCATTATTGGCACCACCTTCATCGTTACCATCCCAACCACCAGCATCACCACCTTGTTCATTGCCAAACTCGAAATCCATTCGTGCATCAAGCTCTGCTGAATATTGGGACAGGGATTCTATGGTTTCGTTGTCGTATTCCTCCTCATCCTCGTCGTTAACAATAACCGTTTTACCATGATGAATCCACACTGTGTAGTCCTCAATAAATCCTCGCATAATCAAATGTGATATGATGATAGTCACATCTGTCCATGCCATACGGTTCTTGCAATCTTTACACGGGCAAATAATTGTATCCTTATTCTCTTTCAATGTCGTTGCATGCTTCTTTGCGGCTTCAATAAATTTATCCACCTCTTCACGGAAACCTGCCTTGAACCTTAACGAACCATACATCCAAGAGTTCATGTACTCCATCTTTTACAACAACAACAAAACAAATATTAAAGGACTACTTATTCAGATATATATAAAAATGAAACAAATTAATAATTACTTGAGAATAATTATATATACTTCAGATATATATGAATATAAATCTAATATAATTACATGAAGCATACAAACACAGCATGGTAAAGGAAAATTAATTAATGGCCCATTTATCCATAAATAATTAAAATACATATTTATTGATTACAATAAACAATTTTAAAGACAATAATTAGCAACAATTATACTTTACCCAATATCTTTCGTACAAACCCTAGTCCAATTTCATCAAACATAAATTTATAAAAACGAAATTAATAAAAAAACCAAACCCTAGATCTAGATCCACATGCACATGAAACATCCATAAAACTAACTAATTGTTCATTAAAATCAAGAAACATGGACCAAATAAGGGTATGATCTTGTTCCCCTTCCTAATTTACCCTAGTACATTTAAAACTTGGGTCTAATTTGCTTCATAAATAGCTCAAGCACCATAGAAGAGAGAAAAAAATAAAACTCTAATTACTCACTAACCAACCATTAAAACTTTAAAAAAAAGTATGGAATAACATTTTCTTACCTTCTACAACCTCTCCACCAAAGGATTTGAGACCAAAACCTTCCCTCTTAGTAGAGCAATTTTTGTGAGGTGTCCAGGCCTCCCTACCTTTCTTTCACGGGTTGGAGTGAGTGACCCGATGAGGAAGAATGTGCTGCATTTGTTTTATAAGGGGAGCATTTATAGGGGTGACTGGTGATTGAGCCGCCCCTACAAATCGGAGCTATAAATACAGGGCCATTTATAGGGGCGGCTCAATCACCAGCCGCTCCTACAAATACCATTTCTAGGGGCGGCTGGTGATTGAGCCGCCCCTACAAATCAGACCCCATTTGTAGGGGCGGCTCGTAACATCAGCCACCCCTGCTGTTCTATTTGTAGGGGCGGCCGGTGTCTGGGCACCCGACCACGTCACTGAAGAAACGGCTCCATCACCAGCCGTCCCTAAAAAAAAATCAAACCATTACTAAAAATCATTTTTTACTTAGTGTGGTGCAAGCCGTGATTCATGCATTCGCTTACGTCCAGGAAGAGAGCACAAACACAAATTTGATATGGACATGGACCGGCTATACCCATATTTGAATAGACCTACGACGACTGTGTGCTCAAAGCTCGCCTAGTTTTGATTTTTGATCCTGGGAACAAACGTTATCCATGCGCACACAGCACACACTATTCCCGTTGGTTCCACATGTTCTCACGCGCCGAAAAAAGAAATTCCCTTTTTGCTTTTGGAGCTTCCTCCTCTTTTTTTTGCTCTAACGCGCTTTCATTTAGGCAGAACACACATTTCAGTTTTGGTGCCAACCTGTGCATCATCTCCACTACCAGAAGCTCATGAGTACGTCAGAAAAGGTTCAGGAGACACGTACACAAAAAAGGAATTAAGATCACATCATAGGCACCAGACATAATGCATTCATGATTCACGTTTAACTAGTAAGGTGGTCGGTTTGGGCAAATAGCACCGGTAGCTGTTAATTGTTACTATGACATTGACATTTTTCTTATTTGAAAATAATTTTTATAAATACTTTCAATTATTCCTTTGTTTGATTGTACTCTTTTTCTCTCCGTGCTCCCTTGTTGCATCCATCGACATGAACTCTATATAACTATTGTTGATTAACTCCTTAGCTTAAAGCTACTATCGTTTCTCTCATCTTCTTGTTTTCCCACACCTATCCTATAGCTCTACAATTTCTACTTATGTCAAATTAAGGTATAGCGTCAAGGTAGCTTCAATAAACCAAGTGGCCAAGTATCTCGCAATTTTGTTCTAAATTTAAATTTTGGACCATCTTGTACATTCTATTGTGGATTTGCACATGCATCCCCTTGGAACATACCCCCCTCGGTCCCAAAATAGTTATCCAGATTCATAGCTAAAGTGTCATCTATTTTCCAGACATGTTTGTTGGAATCGCTAATGTCTCAAGTAGCAGGTAGTCAGGTTATCATGCCAACATCCATCGATGCCTCAAGGCGGCTTAGGGCCTGTTTGGCTCGTGCCACAGCGTGCCACAATGCAGCTGCGTCATGCCACAACGTCGTTTGGTCCATGCCGTACTTCAGGCATGCTGAAGAAAACATGGCTTGATCTAAGTATATTTTGATGCCAAAACTTGCCAAATGTTTGGCGTTGATTTTCAGCGCCGCACTTTTGGCGAGCCGCGACGCAGTTGTGGCGTCCTAGATCTATATGAATATGATCAATGTGGTAGCCTTTAGCCCTAGAAAGTGAAAGAGATGTTTTTAAAGCTTTACTTAGTAAGTAATACATTATTTTTGTTTAAATACATTTTTCGAACTTATGGAAATCAAACTATTATTTTTCTATAAATTTTAATTTTAGTTGTCATGAATTATTTATATAGGTATTTCTTCTTACAATCCATTAGAAATCAAACTATAAACATTTCAAAAAATTTATTTACTAATTTTGTTTAACTTAGACTATTTTTTTAGGTATTTTCCTTCCAAGTCATTTAGAAACCAAATTCTTTGTTTGTTGATGTATCATTTGAATTTTATACTATTTATTAATTTTATTAGGCACTTTCCCTGAATCTTTGGTTTAACCTAAACTGTTAGGTTATCATAAAATCTATCAGTACAATATCTTCTCATTTTTCCCTATTAAGTTTTTATATTAATTAATCAGGCTACTCATTGAATGTTGTACCTTCTTTTGGAACTGCTGTTATACTAATAAGATACTCCGTCTGTTCTAAATTATAAAGTATTCTAGCTTTTCATATATATATTTTTATGTATAATATTAACATAATATATATTTAAGTGCACAATAAAAGTTGTGTACACAGAAAAGTCAAAACGTCTTATAATTTGGAATGGAGTGAGTAGTAAGGCCTTGTTTAGTTCGTGAAATTTGGATTTTGGGTCTACTGTAGCACCTTCGTTTTTATTTGGCAAATAATGTCCAAACATTGACTAATTAGGCTTAAAACGTTCGTCTCGCAATTTCCCACCAAACTGTGCAATTAGTTTTTCTTTTCGTCTACATTTAATGCTCCATGCACGGGCCGCAAATATTTGATGTGACAGGTACTGTAGCAACTTTTTGGATTTTGGGGTGGAACTAAACCAGGCCTAAATAAGCTTTAGATGAAGGATAGACGATACATACACTTGAGTACTTGACCCGCCAGAAGACCCTGTCACTTTCACCTGAGCCCCTAATTTTCACCGTCAAAGTTTCATGCCGCGCGCAAAGTTATCGTAGAAAGATTCAGCAACAAAGACTGGCCAACTGTCCTGAATTTCTTTCCGTGAGTACAAGTGTATATTCATATCATGGGTCGACTAGACTGGCCCCGGCCCCGTTCGCTTCGCTGAAAAAACAAACCGAAATACTGTTTCGGCTGATTTATTGGGAGAGAAAAACATTATTTCGACTAAAAAAACTAAAAAGTACGGATTATAAGATAAACGAACAAGGCCACTATCAGAGTCCGAGTCATCTATGTGACACCTAAACATTTTGTACTATCAATCAATCAATGCATAGTAGTGTGACTACTTGCCCTGTTAATTCTTGGTCGTCATGGATCGATTAGAACAAAGAGAAAGGTTGAAGAAGGAAGCGAGCTAGGTAGAAGTTAAACGCACGCACGCACGACCCGACGCTGGAGTCCCTGGACGACGGTCGACGGACGTATGAATCGTCACGCCACCGATGGATCCGACTCAGTCGCCGGCCGTGTCATGTTCGCACCGTCGACCTGTCGCCTGGATTGTAATTACCGCCACAATCTCGTCTCGGTCGTACGTAACTCGTAAGCACGTAGAAATCAGAGCACAGGCGGACGCGCGTGTAGCGCAGTGGCAGAGCTCCGGTGGTGGCCGGCCGGGGTTCGAACCCTGGTTCTGCACCGCTTGCTCGTGTAAGCAAAATAATTTTCAGGTGTCTGCCTCTCTCGCGTGATGCCATAATGGGATCGTGACGTGCCCGTCGCCTACGGAATCAGTGGATTTCGGTGATCTCAAGAAGGACGCGATCTTCAGATTTGAGTGTAGTTGTAGGTTTGTTTGTACACGGGTGGTGTGTGTAGTGTGCGTGTGTTGAGTGGGCGTGCAAGAAGATGCGATCTTCAGATCTGAGTATAGTTATAGGTTTGTTTGTACACGGGTGGTGTGTGTAGTGTGTGTTGAGTGAGCGTGCGTGTGTATAAACAGATACTACAGCTGTACCCAGATGAAAGACGAAAAAAAAAAGAAATCAGAGCACAGTAATTACACACATAACAACGGAGAAAAGTTCTGGCACTACACTTACGCCAACGGCGGTCGAGCACAGCAGCATCTAAACTAGTGAACTGACTGACGTGCGTGCCTGTCTGAGCTCATCGGACAGCTATCGAGGAGGACCGAGACGGTAGACCCGGTCTGCATGCATGCATGCCCGTCGACCGTCGTCACGTCTCATACTATTACTATTCCACGGCAAACTGCCAAGCAGTAGATTTCACCGCAGGTCTGATACGCTTGTATGGTAACGCGTGGCATGGCCGCTCGCTCCAGTTTCCAGTGTCCAGTCCCTGCCGTTCAACCGGGTCATCGCATGCCGTTTTCTGCGGGGTTTTGCCCGGTCTATCCAGGGAATATATTCGCGGACGATGGTGATTGACGTAGTGATGTTGGCACACTGGCTAGTAGTAGATCTTTGCATCGATGTGGCCGGCCGGTCACTGGAGTACGTCCAGTGGTAGGCGTAGAGCGTACTCGTCTGGTTTGGGGTAAAATGATGAATCGATGCATGCCTGACCTGGAGTTCACTCTGGAAATTCGAGGTCCGGGTCATTGTTTGTGATGATGATGATGGAAGGATCTGGGAATTCGGCAGGATAGCATATTTGGATTGTCTCTACATGGTAGGAAGAAAGGCATATGATGCAAGTAGAATTTTTGGGCCCAGGGAAGACCACGGGTAAACCAAAGTGTATGATCGATAATTCGATATCCTGAAAGGATAGTATAAAATAATTGAGCATGCGTAGCGTAAATAATGTCTAGAATGGTTGGTCACTAACATATCGGCTTCACAGATAATGTATATTTAAGTATGGTAATATCTTTAGTCCACTTACCAATTGTCCATCATTTCTCGGTCTCGTCTAACATAGCATCGGTTATATTTTGATGCCGCAAAATCATTTTTTTGGCGACTGATGTTGCAAAGTCTTTGCTGGTGACTTACCACTCGCAACTCACACGTCTGCGGACGTGTGGCTCGTCTTTCATCTTTTTTTTAACTATTAATATAATATTATTCACCTTTTTCACAACAGGTGTATGCAATAACCACTCATTTAACCTAAGTCAATACCCAATCAATTTTTTATACAATTTTTTTTTGGCAAATCATAATACAGATGCAGACACACATACTTGCATGCACACTCATTCCTATGGACATACGCACATAGTCTACCTCTATGAGGAGCTCACCCTCCCTCTATGAAAAGCTCCCAATGACTGAAACTGACGAAGTCATTGAGCCTAACACTGAAAGAACAACGCTGTTAAATCTCGGAATAAATATAGAAAAAAAGTATGAGGACCCACATCAAGTTGATGATTTCAACTCGGGTGGACAGTACGATCATAAAGAATCCAACCAGCTGAGCTAATTGATTATGGACCATCAATTGTTTTGATTTGATTGAAATAATATTGAACCAGGACGCAAATTAAATCCGAACAAAGATAGCTAACTCATTATCTTTGTCCCCATGTTCGGATGGTCATCAAGTTGTATGTCCCCATGTCCTGTTCCAGTACACGAGTATATTTGCTATTTTTTTACTAAAAAGAGAGAATAAGAAATTAGAGACAAGAAGACGACATGATCCACAAAAACGACTTGTACAGCAAAATTCGGAGTTCAGTTGGCTTGGTCCTCCGCTCTAGCTCCCAGTGCGTGCATACGCGAATGGCAAACGCTTCCATGTGACAGTCTGGCACCTACTACGATTTAGAATTTGACTCATGGCTTGGACAGTTGCGCCACAGTCACACTGTACCATTACTCCCACGCCAAGTCGGTCGGTTCAACGGTCAATCTTGTACCGGGCCTTTTTGCCGTTCCGAATGGGGCTGAGCCTCACCTGATTTTAAAGTTTATGGAGGAAAAATAGATTTTTGCAAAAGCTGAGGGAGATAATGTGGATTTTTTCTCGCTAGTCGCCAGGTGATGTGCAGTTGAGACTTGATCGACTTGCAATAGGTGTTCGGTAGGCTGATGACACATCTGCAGCCTCCTTGTAATCTTGTTCTTGCCGGCGCTTTTGCTCGCTCAGGCGCTCTCGACTCTGGAGAAGCATTTCTGATGCCCATGGATGTAAAAAAAAAAAAAAAAAAAACTGATCACATCTTTTTCAGTTGCAGCGACGCCGGTGGCTGATACAGTCGTACCTGGCTATTTTTCTGTAAGCTTTCAAAATATTTTGTTTTGGAAACATGAAAAATTGCATGTCTATTATTCCCTCTGTCCCAAAAAATACGGCATGTCATCTGTCCTAAATTTAAAATAGTAGTCAAAAACATATATTGAAGCTCGTGTCATGCTCAAAAGATCAAGCAGTTTCCTTAACTAGAGGAAATACGAGCAAGATCAAGAGAGTCGCTTTGGAAATTGGAGATCATGACGCTGCTTGATTGACTCTCAACAATTCGGCATGGAGAAAGTGCTATGTAAACGCACACAAAAGGCCTTCAAGGTTATAGCTATAAATATATCACAGTAGGTAGATAAAACTTTTAGAAAAAAAACACCAGTATCATATTTTTCTAATTCAAAAGAGTTTAACTATAATTTTTTAGAGATTAAAGATTCTTTTATTACTTTTACAAAACAAAAAACCATCTTTGGAACAAGAGGATAAAATCTATTCGGTTTAGACAGTTGTAGGCGTTCAATAGCCGATTTCATAGTTCAAAATTAAAAGTCGAACTGGTGTGCAAGTTGGAGAGAAGAAACACACTTTACTCTAGTACTCTCATCGTCAAAAAAAAAAAATGCAATTCAAGCACAATACCATCTACCATGTAAAATTATCTTGAATTTAACTAACCATAAATAAAATCATATTAATATTTATAATATCAAATAAGTATCATCAGATTTGTCATGCGAACTATACTTATTTTGATATTTTTATCTATATATTTGATCATACCTTAGACACATTAATAAAAAAATATATTTAAAATTGCATTCTTTTTTGGACGGAAGTGTATATACAATGTGGCAATTCTCTCTCTTTAAGCACTCGCATCCGTTTAACATTTTCAATGTTTTCACTGTATGCACTCTAATAACAAAGGAAACAAAAGACGAGGGAATCCACTATATGTCACGGCGATGTGGCAGTAACTATCCTATCCACAAATTGAAGGAATGGTAGTGGACACAGAGATGACTTCGAGTCATTCATAAATCATAAAGCCAAACGTGTCCAAAAGAGGGTTCCGGCCATGGCGGCTGGCGGACAAACCATATCCTCCAATCACAGACATCAGCATTTGGTTCACGACATAAAGCACGTACCGTTTTGCACAGAGACGACAAAGATATGCCGAGAGGTGAGAGCATATGGCAGTACTACCAAGACTTGTAGTTGTGTGGGCAAAATAGGCATAAAGTTCAGATGAGTGGCCAACATATTGTGCCTGCTTCTTCGAAGATCGGAACTTTATAACTAGACTAGACAAGAGTATACAACACAAGACGGCAGGGCGAATATATACGGAACATATGCCGAAAAGGAGAATTCGAATCGAATTTCTGGATAAAATTCTGAACTTTAGACGTCTGGTACTGTTGCTTATGCCATCTGTACTGCTCTCAGGGTCTCAGTGGGTGCACATGCAAAACGCAAAACGGCAAACTCATTGGACCGTTGACTGGTACAGATGCACCACGCGTCCAACAGATGTTGACCGGCACTACAACAAGTCAGAGTCAGCGGTCAACCAAACTACTATAAGAGTACTTCGCAAATGGGCCGGCATCTGAAATTTCAGCCCAACACAAAGCCCGTTATGGGGCTTTCGTTGGACCTCGGAGTAGTACAGACACGGCAATGCCCATGCACAGAAATACTTCCTGATGCTGAACCATCGGGATAACATTGATCTACATCAATTCATTTATTCGCAGAATATTCGCAGCGCTCGGCAACGCTCCGCCCGGCACTTGCGCGTGGAGGGAGTAGTACTACTCTGCGTGGCTGCATGCAGATTGAATGCGCGTGAAGAAAGAAGGCGGCGTTAACTGCGCGGCCCTCCGAGAGAAGGCTTTCAAAAACCAAATACTCCCGCACAGTCTCCTCCCGGCGAGCGGATCGATGGCGGCACTTCACAAGGCGAGTCACTGCGCACCATGAGTTCGAGGTGAATGAGTCGGTGGCGATGCATTCGGTCAGCGCGCTCAAGAAAATGATCCGAGGACGGCTGCGCCGACAAAGTCATCCCGCTCCCCAACGTCACCTCCCACATCCTCGACAAGGTCATCGAGTACTGCAACAAGCACGCCGAGGATGGGCTCAAGATCTTCGACGCAGACTTCGTCAGTGTCGAGCTGGACACCCTCATCGACCTCATGCTGGTGAGCCCCCACCCCCTCCCCTCGATACCTTGGATCTGATTATACTTCCGCTTAAAGGTTAGTGGCAGATCGGTGTTTGGTTTTTGAAATATCGTCAGGCTAGGTTATGGATTTCTGTTGGAACTATTCCCCCCCCCCCCCCCCCCCCCCCCCCCAGATTGTACTTGCTAAGATGCAGCGCAGCGGTGATTTCTTTTGCGATGTCTGTAGGCACAATTTACTATTGTGATGAAGCATTTGCTGCACATCTGGCGTTGATTTGTGATATTTCTTAATGTTTTTCCTTCACACCTGTTGTAACATCGTAGCTGAAACCTGGGAAGGTTTAAGATCAAATGGAAATAGTAATGCAATGTCTGTTTTAGGCTTGGAAGGAATATCTTAATTAAGTACTGTGGAACTGGTAATAATTGACTCACTTGCAGCCTTAATGTACCATGGTACTGAGGTAGAAATTGATACCGTGTCTTCAAAATAATTTGCTTTCATGCTAAAGGTATCTGAAATGACACCTGTAGCTTTGCGAATGGATACAACTGTTATCTGATTCCACCATTGTTTATACATCCTTAGAGAAAAAAAGAATTACTTAACTAATTTACATGGCTTATGCTTGGCTATGGAGCCCTGGCATTGATTCATATAAATATTTGGCTGTTACAACTTACTAGCTGGTGATAGGATTATATTTTTGCTTGTAGCAGGAACCCGTAAACTGTGGGATCATAGTTGCTGTAGATTGTGATATTTTAGAAACCATATGTTTTGATCAGATCTGATGCTCAGATGCTAGCAAACAAGGAACTGATAAAATATTGCCCAGATACATTTCGACTCCTGGTTGCATGAATGTATGCATCTATCTGCGCACCCCATGTATTTGCGATTGATTTCCATGTTGGGGATTGTTTGACCTTTTTGATGTTTCATATTCACTGATCAAAATGCATACTTGAGGAAAATATCTGGCTACATGTTTCCCTTGGCAGGCTGCAAACTACTTGGACATCAAGGGGCTGCTGAACCTGACCCGCCAGACCATTACAGACATGGTCAAGGGGAAGATGCCTGAAGAGGTCCGCAAGGTCAAAATCCAGAAAAAGTTAAGCACCCCCTCCACGTCGGCCCTGGCCACCACAGTGTCCTCCTCTAAGCGAAAGCAGATGGACGCCGCATTCCATGCCTATGTGGCCCAGATGCAAGAAACTGCTGTTAGATTGATCTCCACCAGTTGGGCCAACGGTTAATTGGGCCCTTGATCCATACCCTGATCGGCGGCGCCCAGCCGTTCTCTTGACTGATGGGCCCCCGTCGCGCAGCGCTATAAAGAGGAAGGTGGGGGCCGGGGGCGCAAGGTACGAGGTTCACCGTAGCCACCAGCGCCCCACCGAGATTCCTAGCCCTAGTCCGATCTGAAGGGAGCGTTGTAAGCGACGGGAAGTCCACACCGCCTTCACCCTCGTCACTGGTCCACGCCTACGCTGCTGCTACCGTCGACAACCTAGCGGATGCCTGCACGGCTTCCCCTACACCTCCACGTTGCTGCTACCTCGTCGGCGACGCCACGACCGCGACCGCCTCTCGATGAGGTACTTAACAAGGTATTGTCTAAGTCAAGTTCTACCCACTGATTTACACCTAGAGGTACTACAAGTCTTAGCAATGGTATCAGAGACATGGTCCTAGTGTGTAGATCTAGACTTTGGGGTAGAAATCACGAAGAAATTCAGAAGGAGGTGTTTTGAATTGGATTGAAACCCCAAATCCGAAACACTAACCCTAACTCTAACCCTAGAAAGTAAAGACGGAGAAGGAGAGGACCTACTCGGTTCTTCCCGCCACCGTCACCACCGTCGTCGCGCGGGCAGAACAAGTCGAGCCACCGCTCGACACTAGGTCGCCGGCGCGCGGGACCATGGCGCCGACATAGGACCGCTCGACGGCGGTGTGCTCACCCACTGGGAGCGCACGCTCCGGTGAGGGGACCCGCGGTGGCGCCACACTCTTCTTCTCCGATGTCTGTTGCACTGAGGAGAAAGGGGAGGAGCTAGGGTTTAGGGAAGAGCCCCATTGCAACGCGTATGGGGGAATAGGGCATCGTCGCCCAGACCGCTCGACGGCGGCGCACTCAGTCTAGGGCGAGCGCCCGCTGCCGTCGAGGGGACTGATGGCGGCGCCGCTCCGCTGCTCTCAGCTTTTTCGCCATGACGTGGAGAGGAGAGGGAGGGAGAAGAGAAATGACTTAGGGTTTAAGTTAACCGGCCGCGGCGGCGTTTTGATCTCGCGAGAAGCGCGGATGGCCGTCCGATGCGATCCAACGACCGGCGTCGCTCGGGCTAGAATCAGCCCATGCGGGCAAGCGAATTCCTGGCCTAGGCCTAGGTTACGGCCTGGGTGCGTGGGAGCGGGCGCGCGCATCGTGTTGAGCCATGCGCGTGGACGCGAAACAGACTAGGCCGTGTACTGTTCTGACAGGCCATGCGAAATGAATAGTAAACACTGAGTTTTTTGTTTATTATTTTCAGAAGCAAATTTTGACGATTTTTTTGTCCAGTTTCAATCTCTGTCCAAATTTGAACGAATGGGATTTTTTTTTCAGAGAGTAGATTAGTACAGTAAAATGCTTCTGAAAAGTAGATAAACAATTTTTTTTATTTCATGTTTCCACTACAAAGTTTAATGCTGATTATCTTCTAATTAAATTTGAACCAACGGAAGAATTTAATTTTAAGAGCAGTTACTTTTAGTAAATTATGATTATGTTTATCCTCTAATTAAATTGGACACCAACGAAAAAATTTAAATTGGAGAAGTAGTCCGATTTATTTATGTTAAATTATAGTATTGTTGTTTTCTGACCAACGTTGATGATAACAATATTATAATGAGTTTAAGGTTGAAGTTTAAATCTCTGATAAATTTTACATCAACATGGTTAATTTTTCAGAGAGTAGATAAAGACCAAGAAATGCTCCTGAACTAATAGAATGTATTTTTATTATCGTGTTTCGTTGCAATGATGTTGATTATCTTCTAATTAAATTCGAACCAATGGGAGGATTTAATTTTGAAGAGTAGTTTATGTCTTTCAAGTTAATTTATGAGTTTTATGCATTAATTTTATTTTCTGTCCAATGGTGATGTAGAATTGATACAGAAACATCTTATAAGTTTTATTTTTTAACCGACGACATCACTCGGCTGCATGTCAACGGGCTGCAATACTGGGGTATGTGAATGAAAAGGTTTGAGTCAAGTCATTTTAGGATAATTTTTTGTTAGTTTACTAATTTTCTAATTAAATTAGAACCAACGGGAAGATTTAATTGAATAATGAAGTATAAGTGAATGTTTTAGTCATCATGACTAAATTTTTCGTTACAGTAATTTGTATATAGATTTATCCCGCATGGGAAGAAGTTTAGCATATTACTTATACTAATCAATCCTGCATGGCGGGAGAAGTTTTGTGAAGACTCATATGTTTTTGTATCCCACATAGCGAGAAAAGTTTGGGTAGCTCTTATGCTATTCTAGTATTAACCATGGTACAATAGAAATACACCGTAATGGTCAATACAAATCAAATGACAAGAAAATGATGCAAGCGTGACTTACAAAAGTACAGTTAATAAAAGATCTCGTTGAGTTCTTGAAGTGGAATAAAGAAAGTGTACTCCTATACGGATCAAGAAATAACTTTATTTGTATGGCATAATCATGTGATTGAAGTAAGTCATAAGTGTCTCCTCATTCACAGTTTTCTGAATAGTTCTCAAAATTATGGCAGTATAGTTCATGCCATATTTCGAGGGAGAGAATTGTGAGATGAATTAAGAGTAAGAATTAAGATCAATTAAGAAACTACTCTTCATTAAGAGTGAGATAAAGATGTTGATGAATGTGTACTCTTCATTAAGAGTGAGATACAAATTTTGTAAGAAACTGAGTGAGATAAAGATTTTGATGAATGTGACCGTCGGTCATAACAATGATACCCTTAAGCAGAGAAACAACTAAATTCATGGATTTTTAAAGTTTTGAGAGGAAGATAGTGTAGCCACCATCAAAGATATTAAAGCGATGCTTAAAGCGCCATATAAGGTTTTAACAGATTGAATCAAAATAAGAAATTAAAAGATACACTATCTTTATAAAAGATGGGACGATCTGGAGGAGTACGGTATATAGAGACCTATGACTTGAAGAGAAGCGGGACTACGTGCCCACTTCAATGATTCAAAACAACGAATTTCTTGATACCTATTGATGTTGTATGACTTATACAACACATGTTATTGGCTCTTCGAAAAGGTTGAATAATGTAAACAAGGATCTTGTGATACAGGAGCCTGTAGAATCAATTGCCTCTTGACAATGAAGAGCAACAACAGCCCCACATGAAAGTGCCAGTAGCTGAGGCCCCAGAAGGTCTCAAAGAATTAGTAAACCAGTTTTCTGATGACTATGAAGTCTATGTTAGTTAAGAAATTCAAATAGAGGGTGATCCCACCTCATTTGAAGAAGCCATGAGAAGCGTTTATTCGTTTGAATGGCAAGAAGCTATGGAAGTTGAAATGAATTCGATGAATACCAACGATGTTTGGGACTTAGAAGAAATTCCTAATTGAGCCAAAATAGTAGGCTGTGAAAGGGTTTACAAGATAAAATGTGACTCCAAAGGGAATGTGAAAAGATATAAAGCATGACTTGTAGTAAAAGGCTTAATGTAAAGAGAATGAATAGATTACGATTAGAGTTTTCTCTCTAGTCTCATGCAAGGATTCTTTTAGAATCATAATATTATTATTGGCACATTACGATTTAGAGTTACATCAGATGGATGTAAAGATGACATTCCTCAATGAGGATTTGTATGAAAACGTTTACATGGCACAACCCAAAGTTTTATCATGAAAGAAAAAGAACATATGGGATGCCGCCTGTAGAAATCTATTTATGGGTCTCTAGATAGTAGTATTTGAAGTTGATGAAACAATAAGAAAGTTTGGGTTTAAAGAAAATGAGAAGGACAATAGCGTTTATGCGAAGTTCAACAATGGAAAATTCTTTTTCCACATCCTGTGTATAGATGACATCCTACTCACTAGTAGTAATGTTAATCTATCATTGGTGAAGAAGTCTTTATCCTCAAGTTTCAATGTGAATGATCTTGGTGAAGCCTTATTGGTTCTAAGAATTAAAATTCACCGAGATAGATTAAAAGGGGTATTAGGACTATCGCAAAGGCATACTTAGAAAAGATTCTAAAGAAATAAAGTATGCATACGAGTAAACCTACGCCTGCTCCTATAGTCAAGGGTAATAGATTTGGAAACTTTCCATGTTCTAGGAATCGATATGAGATCGATCGAATGAACATGGTTCCATATGCTTCAGCTGTTGGAAGCTTAATGAATGTACAAATAAGAACTTGTCGTGACGTAGCTTACGTATCCGGGATATTTTGGTAGAAGTTTAGTCCAGATATAGATCACTGGAATGGAGTTAAGAATGTCTTGCAATTTTTGCAAAGTATCATAGGCCTCATGTTGAGTAAAAAAGATCAAGTACTCTCAAATAGTTGTGGGTACTAATGTTAAGTTTTGGCAAGATGTGTAGTGAAATCCACAGTAGTTGCTAACACTCGCAGTTAGAGTATTATTGTGGAAAAGCTCCAATAAAACAGTTGTGGTGTCATCAATGATGCATACCATAGTATAGCTTGTCATGAGACCTCAGGAACAGGCAAAAGTGGTTAAGGGAATATGTATCCGGATTTAACAATGGTAGTCAACAGCAATAACCATTTAAAGTAGTTAAATCATAAGACAACAGGTCAAGTGTGCTGCCAAACACATTGACATTAAGTTATATGTTGTAAAGGAGAAAATCCAGAATCATTTTAAAAAAAATTGAGCATATAAGTACCAAGCAAGTACTTAGTGGATCCGCTTACCAAAGGCTAACCACCCAGTGCGTTCAGAGAACACATAGTCGACATGGGTTTATGGGAAAGCCTATGATTTCTGGATACTAAGGGCCTAGTTGAGAATCTGTTTTAAAACAGAGAGGTGCATTGTCGCTGTTTAGTCTAATGGCAACTGACCGTGACGATGAGGCACGCTCTATGCACTGATCTGCGATGGAATGGAAAAAAAGATAAAGTAAGTTAAGTTTAAGTCAAACTCCGCCTATGGTGGGGCGCCTTTGGTGTCCCAGCATAGCAGGTCCCAAGCCCTGGTAAAGGAGAAGGGTTGTGTTAGGCGTGGCGAGCCAATGTAAAAACTTAGCCACTTTAATGGAGATGAAACCCGAAAGAAAATCGTTGGGGCGTAACCCTCTTAGCGACGCGCCATATCGGAACCCGGGTATGGTGTTAAATGGGCAAGGGCCGGGCCGTCACCCCCATGACGCGCCGTGTCGTGATCTGGGCATGGTGTCAAGTGACCAAGGATCGGGTCGTCGCTTCCTTAGTGGCGCGCTACATCGGCGCCCGGGTGTAGTGAAAAATGAGCAAGGGTCTTCGTATTTGAGTCGACGGGTGCGAAGGGTAAGGAAGCTAGTCGAACCAACTAGGATCCGTTTAGGTAGTTGGAATGTAGGGTCACTTACAGGTAAGTTAAGAGAATTAGTTGATACCGCGACTAGGAGATGTGTAAATATATTATGCGTTCAAGAGACTAAATGGAAGGGTCAGAAGGCGAAGGAGGTGGACAATACAGGTTTCAAGCTTTGGTACACAGGGACAGTCACGAATAGAAATGGAGTAGAAGTTTTGATTGATAAGAGCCTCAAGAATGGTGTGGTGGGGGTGAGAAGGCAAGGAGATAGGATTATCTTAGTCAAGCTTGTCGTTCGTGATATGGTCTTGAACGTAATTAGTGCGTATGCCCCCCAAGTAGGCCTCGATGAGAATGCTAAGAGACAGTTCTGGGAAGACTTAGATGGGCTGGTTAGAGCTATACCCAGTAGTGAGAAGCTTTTATAGGAGGAGATTTTAATGGGCATGTAGGTACTACAAGCGTAGGTTTCGAGGCAGTTCATGGAGGTTTTGGGTATGGTAGTAGGAATCAGGAGGGGGAGGAAGTTCTGGACTTCGCGGTAGCTTTTGACCTGATGATAGCCAACACTTTCTTTAGAAAGAGAGAATCTCATCTAGTGACTTTCAGTAGCGGACAACACTGTAGCCAGATTGACTTTGTCCTCACAAGAAGAAAGGACAAACGAGCATGCTTGGATTGCAAGGTGATACCAGGGGAGTGTGTTGTTTCTCAACATAAGCTTTTGGTGGTAGATTTTCGTTTTCGGGTGTGTGCCCATAGGGATAAACAAGCTAAGATTGAAAAAACAAAGTGGTGGAAACTGAAAGGGGAGACGTCAGAGGTATTTAGGGAAAGGGTTATCAAAGAGGGCTCTTGGAAGGAAGAAGACGACATAAACAACATGTGGGACAAGATGGCAACCAACATTCGAAAGGTAGCCTCAGAGGTGTATGGAGTAACCAAAGGAAGGGGACGTGAGGCTAAAGATACTTGGTGGTGGAACGAGGAAGTCCAAAGGGCTATTAAGGAGAAGAAAGAATGCTATAGACGCTTGTATCATGACAGAAGTGTGGACAACATAGAGAAGTACAAGGTGGCAAAGAAGACTGCAAAGCGAGCTGTAAGTGTGGCAAAGGGTAGAACGTACGAGGATCTTTACCAACATTTGAGTACGAAGGAAGGAGAGAAGAACATTTATAGGATGGCTAGGGTTCGTGAGAGAAAGACACGGGACTTCAACCAAGTTAAGTGCATTAAGAATGAAAGGGAGCATCTCTTGGTGAAGGAGGATGAGATCCGACATCGATGGCAAGAGTATTTTGACAAATTGTTCAATGGTGAAAATATGGACACAACCTTTCAGTTGGATGACTCTTTTGATGACACCAATAGGCGCTTTGTGCGGAGAATCCAAGAATCTGAGGTCAGAGAGGCATTGAAAAGGATGAAAGGAGGTAAGGCGATGGGACCGGATGGTATCCCAATCGAGGTGTGGAGATGCCTCGGGGACATAGCTATAGTATGGCTAACCAAGCTGTTCAACCATATTTTTCGATCGAACAAGATGCCTGATGAGTGGAGGAGAAGTATATTGGTACCGATCTACAAGAATAAAGGGGATATTCAAAGTTGTACGAATTACCGGGGAATTAAGTTGATGAACCATACTATGAAGCTATGGGAGAGAGTTATCGAGCATCGCTTAAGAGCAATAACGTGGGTCTCTATGAACCAATTTGGTTTCATGCCCGGAAGGTCAACCATGGAAGCCATTTTCTTAGTAAGACAAGTTATGGAGCGGTATAGGGAGAAGAAGAAGGACCTACACATGGTTTTTATTGACTTGGAGAAGGCTTATGATAAAATACCAAGGAATATTATGTGGTGGGCTTTGGACAAACATAAAGTCCCAACGAAGTACGTCGGGCTCATTAAGGACATGTATAACAATGTTGTGACTAGAGTTCGAACAAGTGATGGAGACACGGATGACTTTCCGATTAGGATAGGACTACATCAAGGGTCAGCTTTGAGCCCTTATTTGTTTGCTTTAGTGATGGATGAGGTCACAAGGGACATACAAGGGGACATCCCTTGGTGTATGCTTTTCACGGACGATGTAGTGCTAGTTGATGAAAGCCGGACAGGAGTGAATCAGAAACTGGAGTTATGGCGGGAGACTTTAGAGTCCAAAGGTTTTAGACTCAGTAGAACTAAAACTGAGTATATGAGATGCGACTTCGGCACTACTACTCGAGAGGAGGAAGATGTTAGTTTGGAAGGTCAAGTAGTGCCTAGGAAGGATACCTTTCGATATTTAGGATCAATGCTACAGAGGGACGGGGATATTGGTGAAGATGTTAGCCATAGAATCAAAGCAGGGTGGATGAAGTGGCAGCAAGCATCTGGTGTCCTATGTGACAAAAGGGTATCACAGAAGCTAAAAGGCAAGTTTTATAGGACGGCGATTAGACCTGCTATGTTGTATGGTGCAGAATGTTGGCCTACGAAAAGACGACATGTCCAACAGCTAAGTGTCGCGGAAATGCGTATGTTGCGTTGGATTTACGGTCATACAAGAAGGGATCGAGTTCGGAACGATGATATACATGAGAGATTAGGGGTAGCGCTAATTGAAGAAAAGCTTGTCCAACACCGGTTGAGATGGTTTAGACATGTGCAACGGAGACCTTTAGATGCACCGATGCGTAGTGGAATCCTAAGTCAGGATAGTAACGTGAAGAGAGGCAGAGGAAGACCGAAGTTGACTTGGGTAGAGACAATAAAAGGAGACTTGAAATGATGGAATATACCCAAAGACTTAGCCTTAGATAGGAGTGCTTGGAAGACAGCTATTCACGTGCCTGAACCTTGATTGCTTCTGATGGGTTTCAACTCTAGCCTACCCCAACTTGTTTGGGACTTAAAGGCTTTGTTGTTGTTGTTGTAAGTTAAGTTTAAGTCATAAGTTGAGATCAAGGGGGAGAATGTTAGATTGATCTCCATCAGTTGGCCCAACGGCTAATTGTGCCCTTGATCCGCGCCCTGATCGAGGGCGCCCAACTGTTCTTCTGGCTAATGGGTCCCCGTCGCGCAGCGCTATAAAGAGGAAGGTGGGGGCCGGGGGCAAGGTACGTGGTTCACCGTAGCCGTCAGCGCCTCACCGAGGTTTCTAGCCCTAGTCTGATCTAGAAGGGCGCGCTGTAAGCGACGGGAAGTCCACACCGCCTTCACCGTCGCCACTGGTCCGTGCCTACGCTGCTGCTACCGTCGACAACCTAGCGGACGCCTGCACGGCTTCCCCTACACCTCCACGTCGCTGCTACCTCGTCGTCGGCGCCACGGCCGCGACCGCCTCTCGATGAGGTACTTAACAAGGTATTATCTAAGTCAAGTTCTATTCACTGATCTGCACCTAGAGGTAGTACAAGTCTTATCAACTGCCAAGGAGATGTTGACTGTTTTTGCTGTTCACGGTGAAGAATGCAGAAAGCATGGTCATCGTCCAGTACAACCACCACCGTTGGAGATAGTTAAATACCCAGGTCCATCACCCTGTGCTTATCCTGTCTTGGAATTGAAAGTGGAATTGGAGTTAGTTGTTAACTATGCATTCCACTTGTGATTTATTTTCCAATTACTTTACCTCTGTAGTTTCATTTGTTGCTTTGTTCCCTTCAAGTTCCATTTCCTGTAGCTTTTATTTCATTACTATTATTGCTATGATGTCATTTCTAGTTCTCCCTAAGGTAATTAATTGCCAATTTTGCTTGCTTCTAATATATATATTGCTTGCTGTCCCGTGCAGAACTTTTGGAAAGAGCATGGGGCTGGGATTCGATACTGCCATACTTTCCTGTGAGTTCTTGGTCCCTATACATGACTTACCTCCAGGGATATTATAAGCGCAATTCTCCTGAAATATTGGCACGTCAAGTGGAAGCCAATGCTGCCACTGGTCCCAATCTCAACGGAGATGATGGGAATGACCTGGCAACCCTATTCAACTCGGTATCTACCTGCCTCTGACTTTCTCCCTCTCTCCAAAACCTTTGTCGTCCCGCTTAGATTTTCCTATATTTAGCCTGATTTCCTAATTTAATAAATATTTGCACAAACTGTGAAATGCTAGTATCAAGTGTATCAGTATGGAGGTCCAACTTTTGAATACGCTGAAGCGCTGTGATAAAAAAATACAATGTTGATGAGATCAGCCTGAACGACAAACTCACCAACTGTGCCCATCAAATAACTAACGTGGAATATGCTGGATTTACGCCCATTGCAAACCATGGTTTCAAGTTTATTAACTTTATTGTGCCAATTGCAAACCATGGTTTCAAGTGTATCACGGCGGAGACTGGTCTGTTGTTCGAGTTGCTGATGTCTAAGACTGGAATGGTACCCGAAGTCATCTTCTGCTCCAGGATTCGGAAGTTTGCCTTCAGATTTATGACCTACAAAGGACCTAGATGTTTTGAAGCTGCTGCCACCATGATCGTACAAGCTTTGGCTATGCCAAACTGTTACCTACTTAATCTGTAGTTATATTTCTTTGATATTTGTATTTGAACTCCGGTTGTTTGCAAACTAATTTCTAGGCCATCACAAAGGAGGCCAAGTTGATGAGTGAGTTGTTGAAGAACAAGTGTGCGGAAAGTAATGGTCCATTTTCATGGAGCGTCTTTATCAGGGAGCGAACCTTTGACGCTATGTTCAGAATATGGAAGGAATGTTCTGCTGTGGAAGAGTCCACAGGGTATGATAAGCACAACAACACAATCCTTTTATTGCACAGACATTATTGTTTTCTCTCATTATATACAAGTTTTATCTGCAAAATCAGTTTTCTTTGCCGAGGAGCTAATGCATTGTTATGCACTATAACCAGGGGCAACACTGCTACTAAATTGATTTCTGACGAATCTGATGACAAATCCTTCTGAGAAGGAACTGGTTAATAAGGATAACCTGCTGCAAAGGAACAAGATAAACCAAAATACCAAGGTAGGGGCTTCTAATTGGCTGCTACCTCAAATAAGTAGGTACATTATGTTTCACTTGTGAACTCTTCTATGTTTCTGGAACTTCTTGCTAACACAGAGATGCCATGTCCATTCAGGCGTCAGTCATGCCTCTTAAAATCCAAAGCTGAGAACACAGTTTTTGACTGGACTGGAGGAAAGACTAAGCTCATTTCATTATTGTAGTACACTACAACTATAGCAAGGCCAGACAGTACATCCAGAAGAAGTGAAGTAGTTGAGCTTTCCGTTTCCATTTTGTCAGCCTGTTCGCTTGGTCGTAAACGATCGTGGATTATAAGGCAGAACAGTATTTTTCTTTCACACCAAACCAGCCAGCAATAATAATCCACGATCGTTTCAGCCGAAACGAACAGGCTGTGTGTTTGGAAGGAAACAGTGTTACATTTGAAAACTGCAGGCCAGCGTCACAGGAGCGAACAGCAAAGAGCTTTGAAAACAAGACAAAAAATGGCAAGAGACACGAACAGCTAGCCCATCTTATCTCCATTGCTTCCACCGATGCAGTTCAGTGCTTTTCTTCAGACGACCTGAATGGAGTGGTCTTTGCATGGTGCAAGCCGTGATTCATGCGACTACGGCGCTCAAGGGTCAAGGCTCGCCTGGTTTTCATCCCGGGAACAAACGTTATCCATGCGCACACAGCACTCTTCGCATTGGCTCCACATGCTCTTACACACCAAAAAGAAATTTGTCCCGTTCGCTTGAACTTATCAGCAGTATTTTTCAGCGAAAAAACAACGTTTTTCTTTCGTAACAAATTAGCATCAGCATCAGCCAAATTTTAGCGAGCCG
This sequence comes from Miscanthus floridulus, assembly GCF_019320115.1. Classification (NCBI taxonomy): domain Eukaryota; kingdom Viridiplantae; phylum Streptophyta; class Magnoliopsida; order Poales; family Poaceae; genus Miscanthus; species Miscanthus floridulus. The sequence continues at coordinate 208,185,548 of NC_089587.1, read as the reverse complement.
AACATGAGCTTTCTCTTTTTTGCTCTAACATGCTTTCATTTAGGGCACCACCAATGGAACACTCTTAGTTTTAGTACAAATAAAGTGATCCACATAGAATAGGAAATGTTGATACTACTACTCACACAATGTAAATTATCACCACTTAGTTTGCATAGAAACTTTTTCTTTTTATCATTCCTCACATTTATTTCCTCTACATCTTCTTTTTTAGCATGTACCATATTCTCTCTCCAAATCATATGTAGCTTCTGTAAGCCACTGTGACAAGTGTAGAGCATCTATTGTTTTTATCTGATTCTACATGGCAGTTAGGGCTACTGGGAAAAAACAACGTTGGAGAAGGCAGGCCAAACACACGTACACAGATACACTTTTGGTGCCAACCTGTGCATCGTCTCCACTACTGATGAGGTCAGAAAAGGTTCAGGAGACGCACAAAAAAGAAAGATCACATCACAGGCACCAGGAATAATGCATTCATGATTCACGTTTAACTAGCAAGGTGGTCGCCTGGTCGGTTTGGGCAAATAGTACCGGTAGCTTATTATTACAACATTATATTTTTATTAGGTGTTGTTTGGATTCGTTCATTGTGGAGAATTGGAATCTACTTGGTACCACAAATTATTTAGCTTGTAATTTGGCATTACACCATTTTTCATATGGTGGGAGATGAAAATTGATTTTATAGATCACTATGCTATGTTTTTGCTTTGCAACTTATAACGCGCTCTTCAGCTCACTGCCCTACAATAAGAATACAACACATAAGTATCTCTCTCGCATGACCTACAATAATATATAAATATATTTCATATACAATAATATAAATTTAATTAATCTATATCTAAATTATGATTTTTAAAATGAATTCAATTCTAAGAATCTAAACGGGGCCTTATTTGAAAATGATTTTTTATAAATGGTTTTAATTATTCATTTATTGTTTGATTGTATTGGTTTTCTCTCCGTGCACCCTGGTTGTAGCTGTCAATACGTACTCTATATAACTACCATTGATTAATTCATTGGCTTAGGGGTGTTTGAATCTAAGGGCAAAAGTTTAGTCTGTACATATTAGATATTCAGATGCTAACTATGAGAACTGAACATGAACACAGGACTAGACTCGTTAGCGAGATAAATCTATTAAGTCTAATTAATCCATAATTAGCACACGTTTACTGTAATACCACATTGTCAAATCATGAACTAATTAGACTTAATAGATTTATCTCATAAATTAGTCTCAATCTGTGTAATTAGTTTTTATAATTAATCTATATTTAATACTCTAAATTAGTGTCAAACATCCGATGTGACAGGGACTAAAGTTTAGGTGGTATTTAAATCCAGGAAGTAAAGTTTAGGGATGTCACATTAGGTGTCACAATGGGGTGTGATATGGGAGTGTTCGAATACTAATAATAAAATAAATTACAGAAGTCCTCGGTAATCCGCGAGACGAATTTATTAAGCCTAATTAACCCGCCATTAGTAGCACATGTTTACTGTAGCACCACATTGTCAAATCATGGACTAATTAGGCTTAAAAAATTTATCTCGCAAATTAGTCGCAATCTGTGCAATTAGTTATTTTTAGTCTATATTTAATACTCCATGTATGTGTCAAATATCCGATGTAATAGAAAATAAACTTTAAGGGAAAGAACTAAACAAGGCCTTAGTTCTTGAACCAAACACCCCCTAATAAAGCTATTGTCGTCTCTCTCGCCTTCTTGTTTTCCCACTCCTATATGGCTCTACAATTTTTAGTTATGACAAATTTCTACAATACATTTTCCAACTTATGAAAATCAAACTATTATTCTATGTAAATTTTAGTTTATGTGAAATATTTAGGTATTCATTTATACCAAACTATAAAAAGGATAGATTCAGTGTCGGAGGCTCTCACATGAGTGGGGTCTGGGAAAGGGAAAAACCGAGACAAACCCTCCCCCGCAAAATCTACGGAGAGGCTACTTCGAACCCACGACCTGATGACTCAGTGAGACAGCTCTCACCACTGCACCAGGCCTGCCCTTCTATATCAAACTATAAACTTTTCATAAATTTTATTCATAAATTTATTTACTAATTCTATTTTATGTAGACCGTTTATTTCTTTGGTTTAATCTAAACCGTTAGATTATCATAAAAATCTAATAGTTTAGTCTTCTCCTTTTTCATATTAAGATTTTATATTAATTTAGGCCATTCGGCGAATGTGGTGGCTTCTTTTGAGCTATTGTAATAATAATATAAGAACATTGTTGTTGGGACACGGTTACAAACCGCGGAGGCTCCAAGGATCGCAGTGGCGCTAAGAACTGATGATTAATCATGACTCTGCGAGCATTGTGTAGGGAAAAAGACAGAACCTCCGCCTGGTTGGACACCATAAGCGAAGGTCCGAGAACTGTGATGAAGGCGCCTAAATAGGGCCGAAGGCAAAGGTTCGGGCGATACATGCGGAGGCTACAGGAGTCAGCGTGAAGGCTCGTGTGAAGGTCATTCCGGGAGGATGTTCCAGGAGACAGGGGCCTTCCCGTAGGGCGGCAGTGCCAGGCCGTGGGCCGCAAACGGACTCATGATAGCGGCCCATCAAGCAAAGGCAGTTGGAAAAGAAGGCACCCAAAGTACCCCTAGCGGGTTGTATTAGGAATATTCCGTGGATGTAATGTAACCGACGAGGGGTAGAATTGTAAAGAGTAGCCTTAGCAAGCAATGGCCTATAAAAGGGGGACCAAAAGTCTGTACAAGGGGGTGTGTGGTTAGATGAATTTATGAAACCCTATTCAGGCTTGGGCCCACCATCTGCTTCTCATACCTTCGCCCAGGGCATTCGACTGGGCGAAGGCCTTCCTTGTCCCACCTGCTGGAAATCCCTCTTTCCAACATTGGCGCCCACCGCATGTTGGCTGAGCAAAAACCGTGATGGCAAGAAAAAGAGCAGCCTCCACATAAGCACCTATGAATCCTACACCAAGGGGAAGACCTAGGCGTAGTGCCCATGATGCCTATGCTACCGCCATGGAAGACCAAGACATAGAGGAGCCAGACGACGAAGACCAGCCTTCGACACCTGAAGAACAACAAGCCCCAAATCTCACCCCGGAGCAAGAGCTTCAGCAGCTACAGGCGTAGCTACAAAGCATGCAGCAAGAAATGGATAGGGTTGCAGCAGCCTTCACCGCAAACCAATGGGCATTCCAAGCATCAGCCTAGGTAGCGGAGATTAGGAAGCAGCTAGCCGTCTTACAGGCCAAAATACAATGTATGCAGCCTCCGCAACCCCCTTCGAACACACCCAACCAGCTTCACTCAGCAAGTCAAAGCCATCCCAACCCCCCGCTAGATATAACAGCTCAGCCAACCTTCAGCACGCCCTACACATTGCCACAAATCTACAGAACCGTTGATTCCAAATCACAACTATCCGAAGGCATCTAGAACTCACCTTGGCCCCCTCTTATAAACCCATTACTTTACCCAAATTCAATGGAAGATCAGACCTGCGCCAATTCATCATGAGCTTTGAGGCAGCAGTAGCTTCTGTCGGAGGAAATAAAGCGGTGCTAGCTAAATCTTTCGTCATCGCAGCTAAAGGCGACGCACTAGCCTGGTATTCGATGCTGAAGTCAAGTTCTATGTATCATGGAAAGACCTTAGCGACAAGATCCTAGCAAATTTCAAGGGATTCACAAGTGAATCCTTGACTTCCATGGATCTATTCCAATGCAAGCAAAATCAAGGAGAAGCCTTAAAAGACTACTTCTAGAAATTCATGCAAATGAAGGCAAAAGCACCCAATGTCCCAGAAGATGTTGCTATCAAAGCAGCAATCAAGGGCCTTCGCATAGGACCCTTCGTAGCTCACCTAACCAAGGAAAAGCCAAGGACCATCGAACAACTTTACAGCAAATTTGAGAAGTATTGTAGATCTGACAATGACCTTCACAGAAGGCTAGAAGAGCAAAACCAGAGCAAGCAGATCTAGGGCAACAACAGGAACACCCAGAGGGGCAGTAGAAGCCAAGGCCAGCCGTAGCCATAGCAAGAGCAAAGCCAGCAAGTCTTTAATATAGAACAGCAAGGAAGCAGCCAGTAAGGGCAGCAACTGGCGAAGGTAGTCCCAAACAGTGTGCCTCAGAAACAATCCGAGGGCAAGGGAAATGACCAAGATAGGAATTGGAATAGAAACCAAAACCAAAGGCAGCGAAGGTAGTACCGCTTCTTTAATGGAGAAAATAAGGGGCACATCACCAGGGATTGTCTAGATGCTAAGGAGGCCCAAGAAAGGATCAAAAGTAGAGCAAATCCACAGCCTCCGCCACAACAACCCATAAGAGAGGTAAACCATACCTTTGTAGCATCTTCTCAGCAGCAATACTACCCAATATACTCAAGCCTAAACTCCACCCAAATTCACCCATCCACTTTAGCGACCGCCTACTATCCAAATTTTCTACCCGCATGGCGACCAAGTACTTAGCAGCAGGGGCATACTAGCAACTAATGAACTGAAGCCAACCTCACCTACATAAACCCAAGGCCTCCACAAATAACATTCATTGAGACCAACCAACAATCTCAAGTACACAATAGGCAGCTAGAGGCATTGCCTCCGCCTCCACCAATGTAGCCGGCAATGCCCAAAAGCGAACCCAACCTAGAAAACCAACTCAACCCTCACACACCACTACCCAACATCAGCATGATATTGCCTACAGCTAGAGGCTCCTCGATGGAATTCTAGACAAAGAAGCAGAAAAAGACCACCTCAGGTTGATCAACAACATAGCAGTCCAAGGCCCAATGCGCTACTCAGATTGGTCAAAGATGCCAATCACCTTCTCAGAACAAGATCTACAACTGGAAAGCTACCCTCACACCGACACCATGGTGATCAAGGCTAACTTTGTAGGATGGGAAATTAATAGGGTTCTTGTAGACTCTGGAAGCTCTACAGATATTCTCTTTGTCAATGCCTTCGACCAGGTGAATTTAAGCAGGAGTCAGTTGTAGCGTTTGGACTCACCACTAATTGGTTTCAGAGGAAAGAGGATCGATGCACTAGGAAAAATTTCCTTGCCAGTCGCTTTCGAAGGTTAGGAAAACACAAGAACAAAATACATGACCTTCGACGTGGTAGATCTCTACTACCCTTATAATGCCATCTTCGGAAGAGGGTTTGCAAACAAGTTCAACACAACCATCCACATGGGCTATTTATGTATGAAAATGCTAGCTTGCACGAAACCATCACAGTCCACGACAGTCAGAAGGAGGTAAGAAACATAGAAAGAGTCATCTACAAATAACAACACAATATCAATTCTGTCGAGGCAACCAGAAGCAACTCACTGGAACCTCTAGACATGCCGAGGGGCAAAACAGACCTAAAAGTTCAAGAAGAAACAAAGTCGATACCGTTGGACGATGCAGTACCAGATAGAAAAGTAACCATCGGAGCCAACTTATCGAAGGAATAAGAAGCAGAACTCATACAAACTCTAGCCTAGAATAAAGATGTATTTGCCTAGTCAACCTCTAACCTGAAAGGAGTTAGCAGGGACATTATTGAGCACTCACTTGATGCAAATCCAAAAGTAAGGCCGAGAAAACAGTGTCAAAGGAAAATGCCTGAAGAAAGAATCCTGGCAGCGAAGGCAGAAGTCCAAAGATTGTTAGACGCCAACGTTATTAGAGAGGTCAAGTACTCAGAATGGCTGGCAAACATAGTACTAGTGCCAAAGAAAAATGGGAAAAAGAGAATGTGCCTAGACTTCACCAACCTAAATAAAGCTTGCAAGAAAGACCCGTTCCTGCTGCCAAGAATAGACACCTCTGTCGACAAAGCTACAGGATGCAAACGCTTCTCACTTTTGGACTGTTTCTCAGGATACCATCAGATTGGGCTCAAAAAAGAAGATGAAGAGAAGACAAGCTTTAGTACTCCATTTGGAACATATTGCTACACAAGAATGCCAGAAGGGCTAAAAAACATAGGCTCGACCTTCGCTAGGATGACGAAGGCAGCTCTTGGCCCCCAGTTGTAGAAGAACATCATAACATATGTTAACGACGTCATCGTCATGAGCAAGAATGAAAGAGGACCATATTGGAAACCTTAAAGAAACCTTTGCCAATCTAAGAGAAACCAGGCTAAAACTCAACCTAGAAAAGTGTGTCTTTGGCGTAAGCAGAGGTAAAATGCTCGGGTACATCATAGGACCCGAAGGTATAAGGGCTAACCCAGACAAGACAAAGGCCATAATCTCAATGAGGAACCATCAACCAAAAAGGAAGTCCAAAAACTCACCGAAAGAATAGCAGCACTAAACAGATTCATCTCAAAGTCAGTGGAACGCAACCTCCCATTCTTCAAAGCTCTAAGGGGCAGAGACAAGGTGGAAAGGGGGCCAGATCAGTTGAAGGCCTTCCAACAGCTCAAAAACTATTCGACTACCAGACTCTTGGTGATAGTACTAGACCCAGAGGCTCCATTACTATTATATGTTGCAGCCTTCGACCACATAGTTAGTGGGGTGCTAGTTCAAGAGAAAGAGGAAGGGTCGAAGGTCATTCAGTAGCCTATCTACTACATTTTAGAAGCCTGTCAGGAGCAAAATTGAACTATACAGAGATAGAAAAAATAGCATATGTAGTGTTGATTTCTTTAAGAAAATTGAAGCACTACTTCCAGGCACATGAAATCATAGTACCCTCTTCATAACCACTTGGGGACATACTCAACAATAAAGAAGCCTATGGAAGAATAGGGAAATGGGCAATGGAACTATCCTAGTTTGAACTCAACTATGTATCAAGAACATCAATCAAATCACAAGCACTGGTAGATTTTATGGTAGATTGGACGCCTTCGGCGTATCAGCCATCACAACCCCAAGTTCAAACTTGGACACTTTACTCAGACGAGGCTTGGGGGCATCTGGGAGCCAGAGCCTCCTCTGTATTGATAGCACCATCAGGCCTCTACTCAAAATATGGAGCAAGTTTAGAATTCAAGGCAACAAATAATATAGCAGAATACGAAGGCCTTATACTAGTCCTCAACAAAGCGAAGGCACTCGAAGCAAAAACATTACTAGCAAAAATAGACTCCCAAGTCATAGCAGGACAAGTCGAGAAAGAATACATAGCACAGGAACTAGAACTGATCAAATACCTGGCCACAATAAGGGCTCTTGAGCGAAGATTCTAGGGATTCACCCTAAAATATATACCAAGAGTAGAGAATACAAAAGCAGATGATCTAGTGAAGGCAGCAGCAAGCAACTTACCCATGCCAAGTGGAACCTTTTACCAAGTGTTGCAAGCGCCGGCAACATAAGTAACAGCGAAGGCATTCAAAACAATCTTAGTCACTAAGTTCAAAGACTAGATGCAATTGATTATAGATTGTCTGAATAACGTACATCACGCAGAAGGTGAGGCAAGCACAGCAAGAATGATAGCAATAGCAAGAAGCTATACATTGATAAATGGAACACTATACAAGAAAGGGGTTGTTCAACCACTGCTCAAGTGCATACCTCAGAGCGAAGGCGGAAACCTTCTACAAGGAATCCACTCAAGCATATGTGGTTCACACATTGGTCCAATGGCGTTATCCATGAAGGCCATCAAGTAGGGATTCTATTGGCCTACGCACATCAAAGACGTAGAAGAAATTGTCAAGACATGTCAGGCTTGTCAGAGCACCTCCCCTCAATAGTAAAAACCTTTGGCTACTGTTCAACTCATCCCACCCATCTGGCCCTTACAAAGATGGGGCATGGACCTTGTTGGGCCGCTACCACCATCGCAAGGGGGGAACAAGTTTACAGTAGTAGCCAAAGAATATTTTACAAGATGGATTGAGGCCAAGCCGCTTGCAACAACCACATCAGAGATAGTAAAAAAGTTCTTCTGGTAGAACATAATTTGTAGGTTCGGAGTGCCAAGAACCTTAACAGTTGACAATTGGAAACAATTCGACTCAGACAAATTTAGGGAATTTTGCAAAAGCATAGGCACCAAGATAGCCTTCGCCTCAGTCTACCACCCAAAATCTAACGGAGCGGTGGAAAGAGCTAATAGAGTAATATTCTCAGCAATATCGAGGACCTTATTCAACCTTCGCAAAGGCCAATGGGTAGAAGCACTACCGAAGCTTGGTGGTCCCATAACACCACAACCTTCAGAACAACTTGCTTTACACCGTTCAAACGATTATACGGCAAAGAAGCAATGCTGCCCGAGGAAATCAAGCATCAGAGCCTTCGCGTCATAAAGCAAGTTCTGGCAGAAGATGAAGAATACTCCAAGGAGACAACCGAAGGCACAAGATTGGAAGTAGTGGAAAATATCACAAAATACCAAGAGCAAACCAAAAAATGGAGAGATAGCCAGGTAGTCAGAAAGCTCATACACGACGGAGACCTAGTCCTAAGAAGGAAGCCCAATGCGACCAATGCGGGAAAACTCCAACCAAAATGGGAAGGTCCGTACACGGCGAAGGCCGCCGAAGACCAGGGTCATTCTTCTTGACAGACAGCGAAGGTGAAACAACCACTTATACCTAGAACATCGACAGTTTGCATAGATTCTACATCTAAAATGTAAAAAGGTGCCCTCCACGGAACTATAAGCGAAGGTCACCCCACCTCTCCTAGTTTTTTTATATTTTCTTTACATTTCATGCAAAAGGGCCTGCACTCTTTTCCTCACAAAGGGGGCTCCTAGCTGAGGTGAGGTTTTTAACAAGGCGGGACCCATGTCAAAACCTCTAAAAATATAAAGAGGAATTCCCCCATGAATACTATGAAAGGTGAAGGTCGAAAGTGGCTAGCAACGGAGCCACAACATTCGACAACAACATCACTACAAAGAGGACCTTCCACTGCTTTAGTCGAAGGCTCTAAAAGCTTGGAATGACCTTCATGGCTAAATTAGCCAGCAACCTTGACAAAGACATGTCCATATTTAGGCATCAAGGATTCATCAAAATGGCCAAAAAGGCCAAAAACCCGACAAAGACCTACCTTCGCCGTAGGCATCGGGCAAGAAAACACATGGCAAAGACCTATCCTTATCAGGCACCAGATGCCTACCAACAATTAATGGCTAAAGTACAATAGGAATAAAAATGAAAGATATACTAGGTACAAAGAAATCTGTCGATTTTATTATGACTTCTAAACGCATCTAAGCAATAAACATCGGCCAACCACCAAGATTTATTAAATCGTACAAGTAGTAGGCTATAAAACCAAGCGCCTTACCCTAGCACTAGCCTCAGTCAGCGCATTATCATATCCCTACCCCCACAAGAGCACAAGGGAAGCCAAACCAACTAAGAGCCAGTACACTATAGAGCAAAGCAAGTGAACCATGGAAGCCGGAGTTTCCTTAAAAATGAGAGAGCAAAAGGTAATGTGCGAAGACTCATAAATCCAACAGCTCGCGAAGCCCGACGAAGGCCACGACGAGATTGTACACATCTTTCGCCTGGTGTCGTACAACCTCCATGGGGCGTTGTATGACCATAGTATGGCAGCAAGCAGTCAGTGTCAAAGGTTGTGGGAGGGTATCGCACGAAGGCTCGTAATATCCCCCTAGAACCAAAGACACCATCTGGTGCAACCTGGCATCAACCATGTTCGATAGGAGCGTAGCTGCTCCATCATAGCCGAAGGCAAAATCAAAACAATCTAGGCGCAAGCAGAGGTAATGTCCAAGAATTGCTTCTTCGACCTCCGTTGCTTGCTCAAATTGCACTGTGGCCTCTGGAGAAGCATCAAGAATAAAGACTAGCACCTCCGATGAATGCTCAAATTGTGCTAAAGCCTTCGTAATGCTAGCAAGATCAAATACGAGCACTTCAACTTCTACGCTGCGACATGCTAGAGCGTCACCATCAACATCAACCAGACAAAAAAGAAGCAGAGGCAAGAGAGAGAAAGTAAGCCACAGAAAATGTAACCCTTTGGCCTAGCTGTAACTCATAATAAGAATCTTTTATAAAACAAGCGCATAGCTAAACAATCCATGAAAAGTTCATTAGAAAAATAGACATGGTTACAACAACAACGCATTAGAAGCGCAATAATACAAAAGCCTGAAGGCAATAACAGAGCAATGCACAAAAGGCGTTAAGCCTTCTAAGCAGTAGCTACAAAGGCGCGAAGGCCAGTCAAATAAATCAACATGAAACTAAGGTTGAGGCCCTCACTAGGCCAGCGACCTAGTACACTCTGCTTGTTCATCATCAATATTGTACTTCACGAAAGCACACATGTCACAAACAGAATGCCGAGGAAAGGCCTCCCGCCAATATTGCCATAGTTCACCACTAACATAAATCCCATCTTGATACATAGTCACAGGGGATTCACTCCCAATCTCACAAAGATGATGAATCAATAATAGAGATGAGTGGGAGGGCTTTGGCTAAGCTCACAAGATTGCAATGTCAATGCAAATGGCTAAGAGAGTGAGCTTGAGCCGGCCATAGGGCTTAAATAGAAGCCCCCACGAAATAGAGTCGTTGGCTCCACTATCCACTAAAATTCAGGGTGACCGAACGCGCAGGTCCGACTGACTAGATGTAGCCATCCTAGCGTTCGGTCATGCGATCAACGCCATGTGCCCCTGCCTTCAAACCTCTATCACTGAACTCCAACGATCGAGTTCCCAAGCAGTTAATTACCGAACGGACGTGCCATAGTCCAAGACCGGACGCGCCGGTGCTCACAACCGCTCGCGCGCCCAAGCCTTCGCCCTACGACTGGACGCGCAGCTTACCACCACTGTGCAGCGTTAGGTCAACTCTAGTAAGCATCCAGAGCCAAGTTTTCTCGACCGGACGCATCAGGTCACGCATGACCGGATGCGTCGGTGAGTCCGGTCACCTCTGCCTCACTCTGATGCTTGCGTTAGTGAACGTCACAGCCTGACCGGACGTAGGCCCTACGTGTTTGGTCACAATCACTGTTCAGCATCCGATCGTTCAAAGAGACCAGTCCATCACTGTCCAACACTGACCGGACATAGGCACAGAGTCCGGTCACTACGAGAGCAGTGTCTGGTCACTATTTTCCAATGACAAACACCTCCTTCACTTCACCAACTTCAAATGTGCCAACCACCAAGTGTATCGCCTTGTGCATGTGTATCAGCATATTTTCACAAACATTTTCAAGGGTGTTAGCACTCCACTAGATTCTAAATGCATATGCAATGAGTTAGAGCATCTAGTGGCACTTTGATAACCGCATTTTGATATGAGTTTCACCTCTCTTAATAGTATGGCTATCGATACTAAATGTGATCACACTCGCTAAGTGTCTCGATCACCAAACCAAAAAGCTCCTATGGATATCACCTTTGCCTTGAGCTTTTTGTTTTTTTCTTTCTTCTTTTCCAAGCCAAGCACTTGACCACCATGGCCACCACACCATCATCATGATCTTCACCATTGCTCCACCACTTGGAATAGTGCTACCTATCTCATGATCACTTAGATAGACTAGGTTAGCACTTAGGGTTTCATCAATTCACCAAAACCAAACTAGAGCTTTTAATCTCCCCTTTTTGGTAATTGATGACAACCCTTTCACAAAGATATGAATTAAAATTCATTTGAATTCATGTTGCTTGCCCAAGTATATTTACCATGTGTAAAAGGATATGGACAAGTTTCATGAACCTCAAATGGTAGCATTAGCTCCCCCTATATATGTGCTAAGAGTTTGGATTGAAGCTTGCACATATGCATGGATTTGAGTTGTGGGAGAGTAATGTCTACCAAATGATGCTAAGGTATAAGAGATGGACCTTTGAAGCATGATACCAATTAGAGTGCACCAATATACTATCCTTAGCACCATTAGTAACTAGACATACACAAAAACTAGAAAACCCCATGAGATCAACATTAGAAGCAAGGGTCTAGTTTTCATCATATAGGTAAAAATCTAGTTACTCAACCTATACATGCTAGTTTTTCATTTCATGATTCAAACCTACAACTAGCATACACCACACAAGCATGGATATTGGAATTTAAAACTTGTACCATGCAGGCAACACATATAAAATGCACATTCAAATGCATCAATCAAGTTTACGAGCTTGCTCCCCATACTTATGTGCTCAAATTTTAATTGATCCCCTTCCTTGTCAAATCTCTCCCCCTATGTCAAAGTTCCCCCCTATCACTTATATCTTTGTTTCTCTCCCCTTTGTCATCAATGGCCATAAAGATTCAATTTTAAATAGGTTAAGATTATCAATGCCAATCAATGGGGTGAGGATCATTTTCCTAAATTTGGTCCAATCTAGAAGACTTGCTAAAGATAGTTAACTCGGTTTGATCCAAGGACAAGCTTCTTCATACCTCCAAATAAGGGTTATTTGTACCATGTTAAGTTAAACACTTATAGCTCATTTTCTAGATTAAACACTAGGTTCACAAGCCCACAAACATGTCATATGCTACCACTAGATTAAGTCAAGCATAGAAGCAATAGTGGTACCATACAAGCATCAAATTCATTTGATTTCCATTAATGAGCCTAAGACATGTGGGGAATGACTAGATGCACTAAACAAGTCCTTAGCAAAGGATGTATGCCATGCCAATCAACTTTTACCTTGGTTGCTCGAAGGAAAGGCATGTCATATAAGTGGGAGGGGCATCAACACATATTTGAGAAATTCAATATGTTCAACTCATTGTTTAGCTTGCAAAACCTTTTCTCATCCAATGGCTTGGTGAATATGTCAGCAAGTTGATCTTTGGTGCCCATACTCTCAATGCAAATGTCCCCTTTTTGTTGATGATCTCTTATGAAATGGTGGCGGACATCAATGTGCTTTGTTCTTGCATGTTGAACCGAATTGTTGGTGAGTTTGATTACACTCTCATTGTCACATAGCAATGACACTTTCTTGAACTTGATTCCAAAGTCATTCAAGGTGGCCTTCATCCAAAGTATTTGTGCACAACAACTACCGGCGGATATGTATTCGGCTTCGGCGGTTGATAATGTAATACTATTTTGCTTCTTTGATGACCATAAAATAAGTGATCTTCTCAGCAATTGACATATGCCTGAGGTGCTCTTCCTTTTAACCTTACATCCCGCATAATTCGAGTCGGAGTAGCCAACTAGCTCAAACTTTGCTCCTTTAGGATACCACAAACCAATATTTTGTGTATGCTTTAAGTACCTCAATATTCTCTTTGTAGCCTTAAAATAACTTTCTCTTGGTGAGGCTTAAAATCGTACACACATGCACACACTAAACATGACATCTGGTCTTGATGCGGTCACATAGAGTAGGCTTCCAATCATAGACCGATACAACTTTTGATCCACCATGTTGCCACTTGCATCACTATCCAAATTGTCATTTGTTCCCATTGGTGTACTAATTGGCTTTGCTTCATTCATGCCAAACTTCTTGAGCATGTCTTTGATGTACTTGCCTTGACTTACAAATGTGCTATTCTCCAATTGCTTGATTTGAAGACCAAGGAAGTAACTTAACTCTCCAATCATGGACATTTCAATCTCTTTTGCCATCATCTTTCCAAACTATTCACAAAAGTCTTGATTGGTTGATCCAAATATGATGTCATCAACATAGATTTATAACACAAACAATTCCTTTCCAATCTTCTTGGTGAAAAGTATAATGTCAACCTTGCCCATCATGAACCCCTTTGAGAGTAAGAAATTCCTCAACCTCTCATACCATGCTCTAGGTGCTTGTTTCAAGCCATATAATGCCTTCTTCAATTTGTACACATGGTTGAGCTTCTTGTCATCTTCAAAACCGGGAGGTTACTCAACATATACTTCTTCATTGATGTAGCCATTGAGAAATGCACTCTTGGCATCTATTTGATAGAGCTTGATGCTGTGGGCACAAGCATAGGCTAGCAAGATTCTAATTGCTTCTAATCTAGCAACCAGGGCATATATTTCTCCAAAGTCAAGACCTTCAACTTGTATATAGCCTTGTGCTACCAATCTTGCTTTGTTCCTTACTACTATCCCATCTTGATCTTGCTTGTTTCTATAGAACCATTTGGTTCTAATCACATTATGGTTCTTTGGTCTTTCAACTAACTCCCATACTTGATTTCTTGTAAAGTTGTTCAATTCTTCATGCATAGCATTCACCCAATCAATATACTTCAATGCTTCTTCTTTCTTCTTTGGTTCAATGGATGAGACAAATGAGAAGTGGTCACAAAATGATGCTAATCTTGATGTTGTTTGTACACCTCTAGAAATATCTCCAATTATGGTGTCCAATGGATGATCTCTTGCAATATTGGTTAGTTGGAGTATTAGAACTTGATTACTTGCATTTGCTTGCTCATTGGATTGAAATGATGTACTAGCCACTTGATCTTGTTCATTGTCATGAGAGCCACTTGTACTTGCTTGATTAGTATCAATTTGCATATTTGAGTTAGGGAGCACTTGCACTTGATCACCTGCATCATCATTCACTTGCCTAGGCCTCAATTCACCAACATCCATGTTGTTCATGACATTTGAAAGTTAAATGCCTATAGCATCTTCTAAGTTCTCATTCTTATCTTAGGAACCCCTGATTTCATTAAATTCAACATCATGAACTTCCTCAAGAGTACCACTTGCCAAATTCCAAACTCTATATACTTTGCTTGTAGTGGAGTATCCAAGTAAGAATCTTTCATCACACTTCTTGTCAAACTTACCCAATCTAGTGTCTTTCTTCAAGATATAGCATTTGCAACCAAAGACCCAAACAATGTTGGGCTTTCTGCCATTCAAGAGCTCATATGGTGTCTTCTCTTTCAATAGACGATAATACAAGCGATTGTTACAATAGCAAGCCATGTTGATAGCTTCGGCCCAAAAAGATTGACTCGTATTGTACTCACTCAACATTGATCTTGCCATGTCAATCAAGGTTCTATTCTTCCTCTCAACAAGACCTTTTGATTGTGGAGTGTACTTAACCGAGAATTGATGTCTAATTACAAAATCATCACACAACTCATCAATTCTTGTGTTCTTGAACTCACTACCATTGTCACTTCTAACTCTCTTAATAGTTGTTTCAAACTCATTGTGTATGCCCTTGATAAATGATTTGAATGTTACAAACACATCACTCCTGTCTACTAGAAAGAATACCCAAGTGTATCTTGTATAGTCATCCACTATCACAAAGCCATGTTTGTTTTCACCGATGCTAGTGTATTGTGTTGGCCTAAACAAATCCATGTGTAATAACTCAAATGCCTTGCTAGTACTCATTATGATCTCCTTAGGATGTGTGTTTCCAACTTGTTTGCCGGCTTGACAAGAGCTACAAAGCTTATCCTTCTCAAACACAACATCTTTCAAGCCTTTAACCAAGTAATGCTTAACCAATCTATTCAATTGTTTCATTCCAACATGACCAGGCCTTCTATGCCATAACCAACCCATACTAGACTTAGTGAACAAGCATGTTGACAATTGAGCTTCACTAGCATTGAAATTAACCAAGTTTAGATTCTCATATCTAAAGCCTTTGAAGATCAAGTTAGAGCCATCTACACTTATGATCTCTACATCATCTACCCCAAATATGCATTTGAAAACAAGATCACACAATTGAGCCACGGATAGCAAATTAAAGTCCAAGCTCTCAACTAGCAACACATTGGATATGCTCATGTCATTGGATATTACAATCTTACCAAGCCCTTTAACCTTGCCTTTTCCATTGTCACCAAATGTGATACTATCATAACCATCATTGGCATTGGTATTGATTGAGTTAAATATTCTTGCATCACCGGTCATGTGTTGAGTGCACCCACTATCAAGAACTCAATGCCTTCCTCTGACTTTGTAATTGAACTACAAAAGAAGATCAATTTTTTTATATACCCAAACTTGTTTGGGTCCTTGAAGGTTAGTTACTAAGCTCTTTGGCACCCAAATGGCTTTCTTCTTTGAGCTCATCCATGATGCACCAATGAACTTAGCCTTCACACCATTAGTACCCTTGGTAAGCACATAGAAAGAATCAAGCTTAATTGAGGATACATTGGCTTGAGACTTCTTTTTCATGCACTTTTGCTCTATATGACCAACTTGCTTGCAACTAGTATAAAACCGACCATTGTTCTTCATAAAACTAGTCTTGTGAGGAGCAAAGGCTGCCTAGCCTTTCTTAGGGGTATAGCCCAATCCCTCTTTGTAGAGAGAAGCTCTTTGGCTACCCAAGCACATAAGTAAGCGGTCCTCACTGAGGTAGAAGTAGATGTGCTACAATAAGGGTTAGTGGGAGCAACAATGATAGGCTTATAGAATGATTCATCAATTATATCACAAGTTAAGCCTTTATCACATGTTACAACATGCTCTTTCTCATTTTGCTTACTAAGTAGAGAGGAATGAGATTTCTCAAGCTTCTTGTGAGCCTTGCTAGGCTTCTCATGGGCTTCCTCTAGCCTCTCATGAGATGCATTGAGCTCATCAAAGGCTTGCTTAAGGGCTTTTAGTTCCTTTCACAAGTCTTTGCATTCCCTTCTCTTAATGTCAAAATGTTCTTTAGCATCTTCTAACATGTCAATTAGTTCATCTTTAGTTGGTTCATCATCATTGTCACTTTCACTTTCACTAACATGTTCCTCATCACATCCATCATCACAAGTTTGTACCTTAGTGGCCTTAGCCATGAAGCATGATGGAGTGTCTAAGAGAAAAGGCTTCTCATTAATAGCAATGCTTGCAAGAGCCTTCTTCTTGGCGGTCTTGTTATCATCACTATCATCATCATCACTTGAGGAAGCATCACTATTCCAAGTGACCACATATCAACCACCCTTGTTCTTCTTCTTGAAGGTTATCTTGTCCTTTTTCTCTTTCTTTTCCTTCTTGTCCTTCTTTTTGCTCTTCTTATTATCATCATCATTGTCGCTTTTGTATGGACATTGAGCAACAAGATTATCCTTGCTTCCATAATTGAAGCACCTTCTTTACTCTTCCTTGTTCTTGGATGAAAACTTCTTTTTATCTAGCACGGTAGCCCTTCTTCACCATGAACTTACCAAATCTCTTAACAAAGAGGGCCATCTTCTCATCATCTATCTCATCAAAGCTTAAGTCTTCATCTTCACTTGATGATTCTTGCCTTGCCTTGCCCTTGGATGATGTGGCCTTAAATGCCACACTCTTCTTCTTCTCATCCTTCTCATCTTTCTTCTCCTTCTTTTCTTCCTTCTCATCATCATCTCTATGTGTCATCGGTCATCACATCTCCCAACACTTGGTTTGGTGTCATGGTGTCCAAACCACTCCTCACTAGAATAGTGACCAATGTGCCAAATCTTGATGGTAAGCATCTTAGGAACTTGTGGGAGAAGTCCTTGTCCATCACCTCTTCTCCAAGTGCTTTGAGATCATTGACAATCACTTGAAGCCTATGGAACATCTCTGGCACACTCTCATCCTCCTTCATCTTGAAGCTTGCAAACTTCTCCTTGAGAATGTATGCCTTTGCACCCTGCACGGCTTGAGTGCCCTCAAATGACTCCTTCAACTTCTTCCATGCCTCATGAGCCATCTCAATATTCTTGATTTGCTCAAATGTTCTCTTATCCAATGCATCATTAATGACACTAAGAGCAATATCATTGTTTTGGAGTAGCACTTCTTCGACGGCGGTCAGAGCCTCCTCATTGGCAATCTCAATCTTGGTCTCCACCACCTTCCAAACCTTTCTATTGATTGACTTCATGTATGTTGTCATCTTCGCCTTCTAATAAGGATAGTTGGAGCCATCAAATTGGGGTGGTGAAAGCTCTAGTTTGGTTTTGGTGAATTGATGAAACCCTATGTGCTAACCAAGTCTATCAAAGTGATTATGAGATAGGTGGCACATTCCAAGTGGTGAAGCAAATGAAGATCATGACTTGATGATGGTGATGCCATGGTGATGATCAAGTGCTTGGACTTTGAAAATGAGAAAGAGAAAAACAAAAAGCTCAAGGCAAAGGTGAAATTGATAGGAGCATTTTGGCTTAGTGATCGAGACACTTAGCGAGTGTGATCACATTTAGGATCGATAGCCATACTATTAAGAGGGGTGAAACTTGTATCGAAATGCGGTTATCAAAGTGCCACTAGATGTTCTAACTCATTGCATATGCATTTAGGATCTAGTGGAGTGCTAACACCCTTAAAAACATTTGTGAAAATATGCTAACACATGTGCACAAGGTGATACACTTGGTGGTTGGCACATTTGAGCAAGGGTAAAGAAGATAGAGTTGAAAAGGAGTTGAATGCGCTGGTCACGGGGTGACTGGACATGTCCGACATGCGTACTAGACGCGTCTGATACTGTCTTAGCGGTAGTGTTCTTGACGTGACCGGATGCGTCTGATTTTGATATCGGATGCGTCCGGTATTCTAGCCAGGCTCGGGGAGTGTAACTGGTTGACTGGACTCAAAGAGGAAAAGTGACTGGACTCTGGCTGAACACTATTCAGAGTCTGGTCCTGCTGATGTGGTGGCGCACGAAAAATGGTCCAGAGAGAACCGGACATAGGGGCATGTCTGGTCGGCCATACCGGACACGTTCGGTTGTAGTTGAGTGGCCCTAGGAGCTCTCTGGACTCGATCGAACACTGCCCCTCCTGCATTCGGTGGCCACACCAGATGTGTTCGGTGTGAACCAGAAAGTCTTGGGTTTTAAGCGCAATAATTGATCGTACGCTAGGAGCGTCCGGTTCAGTGTGACCGGACATGTCTGGTCGGACCAGAGTGGCTCTAGGAGCTCTCTAGACTCGACCGGACACTATGTCTCCCGCATCCGATCTGGTGTGACCAGACACATCCAGTCAGCCCAGAGCGGCTCTGGGAGCTCTCTGGACTCAACCGGACGCTACGTCTCTCGCGTCCGGTCGTTTTCTAACAGCGCGTCTGATCATGTAGTATTAGCCATTGGGCGCGAATGGCTAAACAATTTGAATGGGACACGTGGCGAACAAGCAGTGACCAAACACAGCGATCGAACGCGTTCGGTGCACACGACTGGTGCGTCCGGTCGTCCCGTAGTCAGCCCAATAATTGAGCCAATGACTCTATTGTTTGGGGATGTCTATAAATATCGTTTGGCTGGCTCTAGCTCACTCTCTAGGCCATTTGCATTAACATAGCAATCTTGTGAGCTTAGCCAAAGCGCTCCCACTTATCTTCATCATTGATTCATCATCTTTGTGAGATTGGGAGTGAATCCAAGTGCATTGCTTGAGTGTTTGCATCTAGAGGCGCTTGGTGTTCGTGTTTCGCTGTAGGATTCTCTTGTTACTCTTGGTGGTTGCCGCCACCTAGATGTCTTGGAGCAGCAAGGATTGTTGAGCGGAGGTTGGTGATTATCTCCGACTCTGATCATGGTGATTGTGAGAGGTTCTTGACCTTTCCTCGGTGGAGAGCCAAAAGGTACTCTAGTAAATTGCTCATGGCTTGTGTGATCCTCATCTTGTGTTGGTTGTACGGCACCCTATTGAGGGTTTGACATGTGATGCCAATTAGCACGTGAACCTCTAAGTGAGTGAATCGTCACAACGAGGACTAGCTTACCGGCGAGCAAGTGAACCTTGGTAAATAATCATCGTGTCATCATTTGATTCTGAGGTGATTGGTCTTCATTGGTATTCATTCTTGTGATTGATTGGTTCATTCCTTGACTCGGCGGTATAACCATCTTGCTCTTTCTCTTTATATTACCACAAATTAGTTGTCAAGCTCTTTAGTATAGCTAGTTGTGAGAGCTTGTTAGTTTGATTAGTGTGGCTCTTTAGTTAGCCTTTGAGAGCACACTAACTTAGTGTAGTGACATAGCCATCGTGTAGATAGAGACTATAGAGACTAGAATTGTAGTAGGTGGCTTGTATTTTTAGTAGGCTAGCGCAACACTCGCTTTGCCTCATATTTGTCTAACCGGTTTGCTAAGTGTTGTTGTAGAAATTTTTAATAGGCTATTCACCCCCTTTAGCCATTGGGACCTTTTAGGTGGCTTCTTGGTGTTATTGATTTGAGCCATATTGACACCGAAGGTTGTTATGCCTCAAATCAAGGTGACCATGGCTCTGATACCATTTGAAAGGTCATAATGGCTAGAGAGGGGTGAATAGCCTATTGAAAATTTCTACAACAACCCTTAGCAAATATGTTAGATAATTAAACAGTGAAGTGAGTGTTGCACTAGCCTACTAAAAGAGCAAGCCACCTACCACAATTCTAGTGACTATGATCACTAAGCACAGAATTTGCTAAGTCACTACACTAAGTTAGTAAGCTCTCAAAGACTAACTAAAGAGCCTCACTAACCACTAGACTCAACACAAGGTAGCTCTCAAAACTAATTACCCTAAAGAGCTTAGCTACACTAAGAATGTAATACAAGCGAGGGGGTGATGTTTATACTGATGTGTCTAGGAGTGTGCCAATCACAAGATGATCACAATCAATCATAATGAATACCAAGAAATCCTCAAACAATGATGACACTTGATTTTTTTTACCAATGTTCACTTGCTTGCCGGCAAGCTAGTCCTTGTTGTGGTGATTCATTCACTTAGAGGTTCACACGCTAATTGGCATCACACGCCAAACCCTCAATAGGGTGCCACACAACCAACAAAAGATTAGGATCACACAAGCCACGAGCAATCCACCAGAGTACATTTTGACTCTCTGCCGGGGAAAGGTCAAGAACCCCTCACAATCACCACGATTAGAGCCGGAGACAATCACCAACCTCTACTCGATGATCCTCACTGCTTCAAGCCATCTAGGAGGCAGCAACCACCAAGATTAACAAGCGAATCCCATAGCAAAACACGAACACCAAGTGCCTCTAGATGCAATCACTCAAGCAATGCACTTGGATTCACTCTCAATCTCACAATGATGATGAATCAATAATGGAGATGAGTGGGAGGGCTTTGGCTAAGCTCACAAGGTTGCTATGTCAATGCAAATAGCTAAGAGAGTGAGCTTGAGCTGGCCATGGGGCTTAAATAGAAGCCCCCATGAAATAGAGTCATTGGCTCCACTGTCCACTGAAATTCGGGCAACCGGACGCATAGGTCTGACTGACCGAACGCAGCCATCCCAGCGTTCGGTCACACGATCAATGCCACATGTCCCCGCCTTCAAACCTCTCCCACTGATCTCCAATGGTCGAGTTCCCAAGCAATTAATTAACGAACGGACACACCACAATCCAAGACCGGACGCACCGACGCTCACAACCGCCCACCCGCATGCCCAAGCCTTCGCCCTATGTCTGGACACATAGCTCACCGCCATTGTGCAGCATCAGGTCAACTCTGATAAGCATCCAGAGCTGAGTTTTTTGATTGGACGCATCAGGTCATGCATGACCGGACGTGCCGGTGAGTCCGGTCACCTCTGCCTTGCTCTGATGCTTGCGTCTGCGAACGCCATAGCCTGACCGGATGTAGGCCCTACGTGTCCAGTCACAATCACTGTTCAGCGTTCGGTCGTTCACAAAGACCAGGCCATCACTGTCCAACACTGATCGTCCACAGGCACAGAGTCCACTCGCTGTGAGAGCAGCATCCAGTCACTGTTTTCCAGTGACAAACACCTCCTTCACTTCACCAACTTTTCCACCCTCACTCAAATGTGCCAACCACCAAGTGTATCACCTTGTGCACGTGTGTTAGCATATTTTCATAAATATTTTCAAGGGTGTTAGCACTCTACTAGATCCTAAATGCATATGCAATGAGTTAGAGCATCTAGTAGCACTTTGATAACCGCATTTCGATACGAGTTTCACTGTGACATCTGGCCCAGTTTGGAATTTAGCCCATAGTGGCCTATATGCAAGTTAATAAGATATTATGGTGAGTTTAGTCCCACCTTGGTTGTTAAAGGTAGGATATACCAACATATAAGGCTTCTAGAGTTCATCCCACCATCCCTAGGTTAATCCTTTTACACGAAGCGAGGACAAAAGCGTAAGTGGGATGGTGGTAGGTGTGGTTTGCTCAGCGTGCAGAGTGGATCTGGGCCATTTGGACTCTAGGGCATTACATTCACCCCACTTAATAGTACAGCTATCGATCCTAAATGTGATCTCACTCGCTAAGTGTCTCGATCACCAAACCAAAAAGCTCCTATGGATATCACCTTTGCCTTTAGCTTTTTGTTTTTCTCTTTCTTCTTTTCCAAGCCGAGCACTTAACCATCATGGTCACCACACCATCATCATGATCTTCACCATTGCTCCACCACTTGGAATAGTGCTACCTATCTCATGATCACTTAGATAAACTAGGTTGGCACTTAGGGTTTCATCAATTCACCAAAACCAAAACCAAACTAGTTTAGCACTTAGGGTCTCCTGCCTCCTCAGCAGTTATCAAATTAGCGATGGAAGCCTCAACTCTAGAAAGATCCTCCTCAAGCCCCAACGCCTCCGCGCTGACAATCATACGCTTCTCAAAGAGTGCTGACCACCCACTCGCTATAACACAGAGAAGACGGCGATATGGACCAAAGAAAGTAGCCTGGCGGGTGTCACACCCAGTTTTAAAGACAAAACTAGGTTCGCCATATGTGTGCCCAGGAAGTCCACACATACAACAACATAATGAATAATATTAGAAACAATGCTATTAAATAATGTATACATAACTATATTAACACTTACATCAGAGTATCGTGGAACGGTAACTAATCTTTAGACTCCGTTCTTCATAGGGACGACTGACTGAGGGTAACATACGCCTAGCACTCCTATCAATCTTCTAGGAACTCCTTTGTGTCCTCATCAATCTTTTGAGCAACTTTACTATAGACTGAGGTGTGGGAGAAATAGCAAGGGTGAGCACATGTTGTACTCAGCAAAAATAATATGGGGTTCATGAGGCTCAAAAGGTTGACACTGGTTTACTACGATTAGCTTTTAGTGAGTCATAATTTTAACAATTGAGTAGCATCAAATTTATCATAAGCCCATATAAACATATGATCAGATAAACATAAATAATGAATAGCATAAATAATTAATTATCCATTAATAATCATCTATTCCGTAAGAGTTCTAAGGCCCCTCGTGATCGTGAGCACGACTATTATAACTGTTTTACACACTACAGAGGTTGTACACTTTCACCATAAGCCGTGATTTACCCTTTCGCTCAAGGCGGCCAACCTCTTAACCTGCTACCAAGGAAGGTCGGCAGGGTTGAAGGGTCAAGATGGCGGACTAGAGGGGGGGTGAATAGTCTTTTCTAAAATTAATCGCGTCGGCTAACCGAAACAAGTGCGGAATTAAAACGATCGGTCTAGCCAAGACTACACCCCTCTATCTATGTTCTCTAGCACCTTGCAAAGATACTAATCAAGCAACAAAGGTGCCGGGCTAGCTAGAGCTCACCTAACCAATTCTAGGAGCAAGGTCACACAAACCTATGCCACTAGTACTTTAAGCAACAAGGGAGCTCCTACACATGCTAGTAAGCAAAAGCATAAAGCCAACTAAGCTCACTAGCAATGCTCAATAACAAGGCAACTAATGCCAAATTAGAGAGCGTAATTACTTAGCTACACAAACTAAGCAATGTGACTAATAAGGTTACACAAACCAAATTAGCCACGCAAGGGAGCTACTTCTATGCTACACAAGCAAGAAGGTAACTAGTAAGCTACACAAGCTAACTAATTACAAGAGCAACAACACAAGCTTAATGTATATGAAAATAAGCGCAAGCTTGTGTAACGGGGATGCAAACCAATGGGAAGAACAAGGTTGACATGATGATTTTTCTCCTGAGGTTCACGTGTTTGCCAACACGCTAGTCCTCATTGTGTCGACCGCTCACTTGGTGGTTCGGCGGCTAATTGGCATCACCCGCCAAGCCCGCACGTCGGGCGCCGCAAGAACCTACCCCGAAGGTGAGGGTAGCTCAATGACACGCTTTACTAAAGTTGCTCTTCGCGACTCCCGCAGGGCGGGCACAATGCCCCTCACAAGCTCTTCTCCGGAGTTCCACACAAACTTCTTGCGGGCTTCGACGGAGACCACCACCAAGCCATCTAGGAGGTGTCAACCTCCAAAAGTAACAAGCACCACTAGCTTGCAACTCGATCACCTAGTGCCACTCGATGCAACCTCACGATGTAATCGCACTAGAATCGCTCACTCACACAATCGGATGATCACTATCAAGTATATGTGAGACGGAGGGCTCCTAAGCACTCTCAAGCATGGACACAAAGTCCCCCAAGGTGCTCAGCTCTAGCCATGGCCGAGGCCACCTTCTATTTATAGCCCCACGGGTTAAACTAGCCGTTACCCCTTCACTGGGCAAAACTCGGGACGACCGGACGCTCCAGTCCGATCGACCGGACACTGGACCTTAGCGTCCGGTCATGCGAAGCACGCCACGTGTCCCCTTCTTCAAACGCTGTTCATTCGATCTCAACGGTCATCTGACGACCAGACGCTCTAGCTTGAACTGACCGAACGCAGCAACCCCAGCGTCTGGTCGTTTCTAGTAAGGTACTGGACATAACCGAACATGTCCGGTCGATCATGATCAGATGCAGCACCAGCGTCCAGTCACCTCCAACAACACTGCTCTGCCTGTGTCATCACACGTCACCTTGATCGGACACATACGACCAGCGTTCGGTTGATGACCGACGCTTGCACGCTGTCTGCCATCACTAACCGGACACTAGAACCCAGCGTCCGGTCACTGTGTGACCAGAGTCCGGTCCACTCTGTGGGACCTCTCTTTTCTATATAGGGCGCTGGTGGCACCGTCGGACTGTCCGCACTCTACGGGCGGACACTTCGCCGGTGGAGTTTTGAACCCTTCTCACCTCCGTTCCATCACCGAGTTGATCCACATCAACTCCAACTTCATCTCCTTTGTAAATATACCAACACCACCAAGTGTACACCACCATGTGTATGTGTATTAGCATTTTCACAATCATCTTCCAAAGGATTAGCCACTCAACTTGCCACGCCACTCAATCCTAGCGACGATGCAAAGTTAGATCACTCGAGTGGCACTAGATGACCGATATGCAAACAAATTTGCCCCTCTTGATAGTACGGCCATCTATCCTAAACCCGATCATAAACTTCTCTACACACCTATGACCGGTGAAATGAAATGCCCTAGGTTATACCTTTGCCTTGCGCATTCCATTCCATCTCCTCCAATGTCGATGCAACACATGCACCAACACGATCAACAATGATATGATCCACTTCATATCATCACGTGATCATATTGGTTTATCGATCTTGACTTCACTTGCTTTTCACCGTTGCCTTCATCCATCGGCGCCTAGTCTTGCTCAAGCTTCACCGTCACGCGGTCCATCGCTCCAAAGCCTTCGACTTGCCCTTCACGTTTGCAACCGGTCCATCAAGCCAAGTCTTGTCTTGATCTTCTCCACCTTTGATCACATGACTCAATGTCATGTCTCATGTGCAATGAGCTCCTTCATCTTCACATGTGTGAGCTTTGCAACATCTCCAAGCCATTTTCACCTTCATAGCATATGTTGCTCACACATATATATCTGTAGACTAATCACCTGTGTATCTCACATAAACACAATTAGTCTACCTAGGTTGTCACTCAATTACCAAAACCACACAAGGACATTTCTAGCCTGCCAGGTCATAAACAGTAAGGTGGTCGAACGCTGTGCAGCCTGTCAGGTCATGAACAGTAAGGTGGGCGATGGCGTGTCGTACCCGACGGCGTAAGCAACAAGACTATGTAGCACCCGTACACACACTCTCCCTTTTCGTCTTTGACTCGTAAAGCCATTCGCTTCATCTATAAAAGGAGATGCGCTCTCTCCTAATAGCGAGAGAGCTCGACAGCTATACAGTTTACACGCTCTCAACAGCTGATAAGCTCGGACACACAGAGCATACGCTCCAATAGTTAGCGCACATTTGAGCATCCGTCACTCTCTTCCACTCGGTTTAGAGTCCGACTGGGTCTCCAACACTTCCTTCTCATTCCTTACTCATTTGTAATCCCACAACAAACTTCGAGCACCTGGGTCCAGGAATAAAGTCATCGACCGACTAAAACTGGATGTAGGGCATGTTGCCTGAATCAATATAAATCATGTGTCATCGTGTGCTAGGTCACATCCGATCACAACGCACGGTAAAACTACAAATATTTACTTATTGATCACATTTCGCACGGACATATAATCTTCAAGATACATATTCTTTCGCCTCAGAATATTTCTTGTATTGAGCTTGTCTCTAAGAAGAAGCCAGAAGAAAAACTTGTGCTTGCCCAAGTTGCTTGAACCACAAAGCCATGAGAAAAGAGGGGATGTTGTACACCTATGTTGCAATTGCAAGCATCTGTCCTTAATGTTTCATCAGTTTTATAGACTTATGTTGTAAATGTGTTTATCTGGATGTTTCATATGTTGCACACATATGTTGCAAATGTTTTATCTGGATGTTATGTATGTTTGCAATGGATTTTCAAGTGTGTTTTTTTAAGTGCTTCAGACGCATGTTTCAAGTGTTTCATCTGCCATCTTTTGTATGTTACAAGTGTTGCATCTGGATGTTTCAAAAGTAGATCGGGATGTTGGACATATTGCAATGGTGTTTAAGTGTATGCCCCAAATATTTTATCTATTTTAAACTTATATTGCGTAAATATTTTTATCTAGATGTCGTAAAAGTAGATCTAGTGTTGCATATGTCGTAGTGGGACCTATCTGCCGCAACCACCTGCTTGCAACTATTGGGCCCATGTATGCGTGTGGAAGTGGAGGCGGCGCGTGCGACGAGCACCGGAAATGAAGCAGGCACAAATTGAGACGTGGCCCTGTGTAGGCGCACGCATGCACAGGAAATAGAGCGGCGCTGGCCTCCACGTGAAGCAGGCGCGACGCAGCAGCATGCACACGTGGGGACGCAGCAGGCGCGAGCTTCCGGACGCTCCCGGACGTCCGAACGCACGTACGGGCGCTGGCAACTCTGATCCAAAAGCCAGTAGTCGAGGAGCCAACTGGTGGACTCAATTCAATAAATAATTCACAAAAAAATAATCTAAGTTGATCTTTTCACCCAAGTAAACCTTCGGATAATCTCGTTACCCAATCCGCCTTCGGATAAGTATTCTTCGCAAGCCAAAGGTTGGACCTGGGCTCTCTATTTCCACGCATGCGGGATTTGCATCGCCAACCAGCGTCGAGCTCAAAGCCTCAAACCAGTAAAACGATGACTATTGGACTTCCGGTTTTTGCTCTACGCCAATCCAATAAACAACTCTGTAGTTGCGACACCAAACAAACGGCTAAGCTTTAATACAGTTATCTTATCTGCTATCAAAAAAAAGTTATCTTATCTGAATTTGTTCATTATCCACAAACGTGGTGAGATGTTTCTTGTGATTCTGTTCATGCATCGCGCAATTTTCTCATGGCTTTCATCACGAGCGGTCCCCAAGAAGCGATGGCCTGCTTTGATCAGCGATGGTTTTCATCACGAGCGGAATTTCAATCCGTGCTAAAACAGATAAGGACTTTTCAAAGGTTCACTATGAAGCCTTTCAAAGGTTCGTCTAACAAGTTAGGGCCGCTAGAATTCTAATTGGCAAACAAATGTAGAGCTCTCCTTCCAAATGGCACATTCCGTGCATGCTATACACATAAGGACAGAGGCCGCACTATACCCAATTTGTCAAGCCCCTCTTGTGCGATAAAGATAACCACTAATATGCTAGAAAAAGTCCTCATACTTGACTAAAGCTAGAGCCATGTGGCACTCATGGTTGTACTATAAGTCCCGGTTGACTACTTACAGATATGTCCTTAAGGAGAGAAATCTAGAGCACCATAATAACAGCCCAATGCTCTAGCCCTCTTGAGTCATGTTGCTAAAAAGCGTCTTTTAGTGTTTATTGCATATACCATTAGTCAAGTTACAAGATCATGGTTATTTAATTGAGTGCTAGCATCATACTACACAAATGCATAAACCCATGGGAAACAAGGTATAAGGTAACAAAATATTAGAAAATTCTTAGTGGTAGTCAAGGTAGACACATACAGTATGAATTAAATGATTAAAGGTGTATCGGACAACAAGGAAGATCCCATGCTATAGTTGTCTTTCACTTGCTTTACAACTAATGATTAACTCCTCGTAGAACCTTCAATCTTCTGTTCTTTCAGTCTCCAATGCTTTCGGATAGCTCTTCTTCTACTCGTAGATCGTAGCACACCAAGCACACATACAAGAAGATAACTAAGAGCATTACACCACATGAGAGAAAACAACATACTAAAAGAGAGCTAATGCTATGAGATAACAAGAAACGCCAGAACCGAAACTATCATAAAAACAAACTACTACCATGAGTTTATATTATATAAAAGAAAAAGCCTACAACTGCAAGCTTGATTTATTTTAGTTAAAAAACATGAAAGAGTCACTAATTCAGTTTAAACAAATCATATTTATACATAAAATCGAATTGAAGCTGACCATATTTTATCTTATAAATATTATCACGTAATTTATTAAGCAAGTTAAACTCTAACTTTGCAAAATAAATAAATATACGAGAACATCTAAACAAGCTGTACAGGATGCTTGTTTAAGCTAATAAAATTTATAATTGAAAATCATATTTATATTAGCAATTAATAATCATATTAATATTTGTATATAAAACAACATAGTAGAAAACCTATATTGATTTTAATTATAGAACTAGTTGCATTGACATTAAATCATTTTAATATTTAACTATATATGGAAAAACAAGTGACATAAAAAACATTAGCATTTCTGCGTAGAGCGCATCAACACGAATCTTACGCAACTTGAACAAACCGAATCAGAATTAAAACAAAGAAACGGCGGAGATAATACGAACCAATGGCAAACTCGTAATTGTAACAACCCAAAAATCCACACACCAAAAATACCAACTACAAAATTTTTCTCAAAACCTCCATGTGATGATGAGTGTCATGTAAAGTAACCCAACCAGGAGTTGCATTAGATGTAACCCAACCTAAGTCAATACATAAACATAGCATGTCATATGTTGATTATGATTATTAATTTCTATTAAACAGATGTTGCATACATGATTAACTTAAATTGTGATTTGGATTCTCATTGCTTTATGTTATGACTAAAAATTCTATAAAGTTTATTACTAAACAAAATTCCCTAAACTCCAATGAACAAGTTACCTCAGTTTTAAATTCGAAATCTAAACCAAATTTGAATTTAAACAATGGAAAGGAAATGAAAAAAAAAACAAAAGAGAAAAGAGAAAAGAAGAAAGGGAGAAGAAGGCCTCGCAGCCCAGCCGCTCGGCCCAGCCAGCCCCAGCACGCGCGCGGCCCAACTTGCATCCCAGCAACGCCCGCGCGTCTCCCTGCCTCCGCTTGCAGCCGCTGCCGCTGGACCCCACGTGTCAGCCACACGACGCCCACGCCCGCGCGTCTCCCCGCCTTTGCTCGCTGCCGTAGCCGCTGGACCCCGCAAGTCAGCCCTACTATTCCTCTTCTCCACGCCGCGCACGACCACCACGCGACAGAGCCCCGACAGCAATGGCAGGGCGGGCCAGGGGGTCACGCCTGAGCCATGGCCTTGCCCCCCCCTTGGCGCAGCGCCCACGCCAACGCCATGCAACCACCCATGCCTCGCAAGCCGCTCGATGCGCTCGGCGCGATCCTTAGCCGTCCGCCGTGGAGCCCGAAGCTCCGGCTATAAGAGCCCCAGCCCTAGAGCCCTAGCGATTGTCCATCACCCGCCGCCATTTGGCGGCCATACGCTGCGCACCGGAACCAAGAGAGAGGAGGGAGAAGGGGAAGGAAGGAGAGGAAGAAAGCGCCGAAGCCGCCGTGGAGGAGGAGGTCGTCGGAGCCGAAGACGGCGCCGGCGCTTCGTCACTGACGCGGCTCGACACGGCACTGCACGGCCACACCGGAGCTGCATGGCCTCGCATCGACACGGCATCGCCATCCAGTCTTCCACGCCATCCACGGTGAGCTTTTCCCCCTCTTCCGGTCTCTCTCTGCCGCCGGACCTCATCGTCGGCCATGGCGCTCCACGCCTGGAGCACGTAGGCCAGTGCCTTGCCTCAGCCACTTGGAACACATGCACCCACGCGCACACCGAGACCACCGTGACACCCCACCGGAGCCCGTAGTGCACCAGCGTGCGCATCGCCGTCGACACCGCGTCGCCATGGCCGCTGGAGCCCCAAACGGCCACCTAGGAGTCTGAAGCCCCGCTTGAGCCCTGGACGCCTTCGTCGTGCACCCACAGGACAACCGTAGAAGCCCTATCTGCCCAGCACTAGCCACCGGAGAGCCGGCATGCGCGACCTCGCCATCGGCGAGCCCTGCCGAGCCGTCGCTCGCCATGGCCAGCACCTTGGGGAGCTCTGGTCACCACCTTGACCCCGCAGACGCAGTCGCCGTGGCCCGAGGAAACTTTTCCCCACACCAATCAGACACCAGCCTCGCCATAGAGGCTCATCAGTGAAGATCACCGCCGGCAGGAGCACCGCCGCGGGAAAAATAGGGGAACACCCCCCCCTCTCGCCGGCCACCTACGCGTGCACCTGGGGTACCTGGACCACGCCTGGAGGCGACGGGTGGACTCGGTCCACCATAGCCCAGTCTGTGGTCCATGGACCAGCACCACTTAGTCCACCATAGACCGCAGCCATAGACCACGGCCCAGTAAGAGCCCATGGCCGTGATGTGGCCGCGTCACAGTGTGCCACGTGTTCGGCCCGGCCCGGCCCAGACCGGCCCAACCCGAAGCACAACCGGCCCAGTTCGGACCCGGCCTGTATTGACCGTTGACTGGTCAACGCTGACCATTGACCAGGCCCCACCTGTCAGTGACACAGACACCTTGGACCCACACGTCAGATGCTGACGTCATGATGACGTCACGTGGGACCCACATGTCAGAAGCCAGCACAGCCGAGGTGACGTCATGCTGACGTCACACTGACATCAGCTGCTGACGTCAGCAGACCAGGCCCACATGTCAGTGACCGTGATGGTTGACCATTGACTCGTCGTTGACTGACGTTGACTTTGATCGGACCCACCTGTCAGTGACCCAATAGCCTTTGGCCCCACCTATCGGTGTGGACGACGTTGATGACGTCATGCTGATGTCAGCTGGGACCCACCCGTCAGCTCAGAACCGTGATGCTGATGTCATGCTAACGTCAGCAAGCCACGTGGGCCAACCATAGCATGACACGTGTCAGCCTAGGATTAATTCAGCCTTTATCTAATTTCAGAAATGATTTAAACTTCGGAAATTCATAACTAATTCATACGACCTCGGAAAAATATGAAACCAGGACCAAACTTCATCTAAAATCAAGCTCTACGCAATGAACCCATGTTTGAGTGCATTTGGCTCTTTTGAATTTCCTTTGCTTCTTTGTGCTATTCTATAGACGTCGCTAACACGACTATAATGCGAACGATGCAGACTCAGAGGAGAACCTGATGGACGAGGACCGTGAGTACCGTGACGAGAATGAAGATGACTACACTGAAGGTGCCACATCCCACCCAATCTCGTAGCACCTATTACGCATGGCTAATATAGAACTGCTATTGCTTTACTTTACTGCTACAATTATATTACGCTAGGACTTGCATGGTAGTATGCTTGCTTGAAAGCCTTTACCTTGAAGCAACCTTACCCCTGCATACCCTGCTATTAGGCTAGACATATGCTTACTGCTATATATTTCATTACTTATATTTCTACTATGCTTCTACTACGTGCGTGGTGGAAACTGGTGTTACCTGGACTATGGGGAGAGTGCTGCGTGTGTGACTTGGGTGTGTGGAGGGGAGGGTTGTGTCGACCAAGTTAGAGTACACGATGAGCTTAGGGCAAGTCTTGCTATGGGATGCTACCTGGGCACCCCTGGAAATGGATACCTATGGTGGGTAAATGGTATATGAGGTGGACCTAGGTGTGAACCTGTGACGGGTGGAGCCCGGGATGGAGGTGCTGTGGTGGCACGGTAAATGGAAACCCTGATGGAGACATTCTGGCTTAATCACCCCTAAGGACTTACTAGTATTCAGATTCACCGGGAAGCCTTACGTACCACTCGCCCTATATGGTACGGGACGGCTGGACTACTTGGTAGAATACTGCCACTACTGCTAGGTTGATAGCGGACAGTGTAAGGAGGTACGGGGCGCGGAGGGTTTCCCCCCCCCCCCCCACACCCTTTCGAGACTTCATGGAGACCTTGTGGACCCGGCTCATGACTCACAGTTTTAGCCACCCCAGACTAGACTTGGGGTGAACCAGGGCTGAATGGTAGAGTGGCATTATCCTAGGCTAGCAAGCAGCCGGAATCAGCCTAGTTGACGACGGTCAGCAAGGAAGGCAGATCTTGTGGTTATGTAAAACCTCTGCAAAGTGTATGGTTGATCGATCAATACATGTGCCGACTTGTCGGCTATGGACCTTTCCTAGGTTTCGCTTAAACTAGATAGTGAGATGACGAGCTTGTCAAGGTCACCTGCACTGGGAAGCCAGCTAAGGAAGGAGGAATCGAAGGACCGATTGTCACCCCAGTGGAGTTCCCAGCTAGCACTACCTTACCTTCTGTCCCAGCTTTCACTGAGTTGACTATAGAGGACACAGTCGAGGAGGGACTGTGAGCTATCTCACACAAGGCACTTCGCAGGGTGATGAGGGACCACTACGAGCACCTGAAGACGACAGAGTTCCGTCTACTCCCCTAGGCCCTCGACCTCAGCCTTACCCCCAGTGAGCAGAGTTTTGCAGCAGGCAAAGTTATCCTTGCCAAGGAGGATAGATGCCTCCGCATCTCAGCTATTCACCTACTGGAGCAGGACAGGTACGTGACTCAGCTAGAGCAGAGGAGATGTTAGGACCAGGCCCTCCGGTGGGAGTACCAGGAGTGAGACTCACAGGGAGCACAGGAGCGAGTTAGTCTACTGGAGACAGTTGCCAAGCTACAGGACGAGCTCAACCATCGTGAGGAGGACCATAGAGCCAAGGTCGCTGACTTACAGGACAAAGCAGCCGACCTAGGCAACAGGAACTGCTACCTCGACAGCAAGGTCTTGGAGTTGTAGAGTGAGTTGGACGACAAGAAGGCTGAGTTCAACCGTAGAGGAGACAGAGAGAGATCCAAGGGGATTGATATGCTGAAGATCCAATCTCGGAACAAGACCCTGACTCAGGAGCTGGAGGAGTTCAGGAAGAAGGCTGTTCGCAACCAGGGTCACCTGATCGAGGCACTTAGGCAGACCGAGTACCTATAGGACAAGTGTGAGAGGACCTGGTAGGCTTGGCAGAAGTCTGACAGGAAGCGTCTCAAGGAGATGAAAGGTATGTGGGATCAGCTACCCAAGGAGGTTCGCAGCAAGACGAAGCCTAGGATAGAGGAGTTTGAGTTAGCCCCGACTCGCCTCAACCTAGACACCTACCCTACCCTACCTAGAGCCAAGCCTACTGAGGAGCTCGCCGAGGCCTTGAAGTATGTGTCCCGACTTCAAGATCGAGAACAGTCATATCCCAGCTACGGTGTACGAGTTAGAGTAGATGACCCTACGTGGTCATGAGATATGTCAGTAGCTTCCATGAGTTGTACCCCATGATGTACCCCTTATGAGATGTATTATGTGACGCTATGCGTAGTATGATTCTCGCACATCTTCAAGTGTAGCTACTAGAGATGATGCTATGTAATAAAATCCATGTAATAAATGTTTTGGATCTTATTGCATCTTATGGATCTTATTGCTTCTTTGTAATGAGTGTTGGATAGTTTAAATGTTTTCTTTAAATCATCGAAATCATGTAATCATATTGAATTATAAGCACTTTTGACACAAGCACTAAATTCTCTATGATCCGTGTTGCAGATGCCGAACCACTGATCAAATCGCCTAATGAACCGTGGACGTGCGCCCACCCCTGAACCAGTTGAACCAAATGGGGGATGTGGTGGCAACAACCGTGGCCATGGCCGTGGCCGTGGACGTGGAGGGATACCCTTCCACCTAGAGAATACCCCGCCGCTTGAGGAGAACATTCCACCACCACCACCACCAAACTTGGCAGAAGTGATGGCACAACAGACCCAGCTTCTTGTAGCTCTTGTTGAAGGAGCAAACCGTTGCCAGGGAGGTCAGCAGAACAACTTCCAAAGGAAGCTAGAGGGATTTCTGAAGCTAAGGCCACCTACCTATGATGGCACCGACCCTGACCCGCTTGTGGCCGATGACTGGCTCAAGGAAATGGAGAAGAAGCTTGACCTCACTGCTTTCACCGATGATGAGTGTGTTGGAGCTGCCACACACCAGCTCACGGGTGCAGCACGTGCCTGGTGGGACAGTTTCAGTGACTCCCATGAGGACCCTGCCCACATCTCGTGGGATGAGTTCGCTGAAGCATTCACTGAGTATCACATTCCCAAGGGTATCATGGAGGCCAAAGCCGAGGAGTTTCGCAACATCAAGATGGGAAAAGACAGGGTGACTGAGTACACTACTTGTTTCACCATCCTTCTATGCTATGCACCTTCTTATGTTGTGAACTATGAGAAGGAGAAGCTGTACTATTATCGCAAGGGACTTAACCCGCACATCAAGCTAAAGTTTGGCGGTATTGAGAGCAACACATTGCGTGCTCTGGTGGATCGCTGCATCCAGATTGAGAAGGACCGTGCTGAAGCTGGAGAAGAGTATAGGGATAGGAAACGTAAGCCTGAGGAGTCTCTCCGTGGTCGTGATCGCAAGAGGTTCCGCAGAGATGCACCATCTAGGGAACGCTCTCGCCAAAATAGGGATGACAACCCAGGATCGAGTAGGGGAAGTGGAGGCTACATCACCAAATACTCCCACCCTGCTCAGGACCATTACACCCGGGACCATTATGCTCGGGACCGCAACAGTCAGGACTGTTTCAACCGTCCCTGCACAGCGAATGAACGCCCAGCATAGAACCGCTCTGCACCAAGCACTGGAAACTGGAAGGCACCCGCGCCAACCCCTATAAGCGGTACACCTTTCACCTGCTTTGCTTGTGGCCAACCAGGTCACAAAGCCGCTGAGTGCCCGCAGAACTCAGCTACACAGAAGTCTCAGTTCAAGGGATCAGCTACTCGTGGACGTCTCAACCATCTGGATGCCGAGGAAGCACAAGTTGCCCCTGACGTTGTGTACTGTTTGTTTTTGGTTAATGGCAATACTGCATCAGTTCTATTTGACTCTGGAGCAACTTGTTCTTACATATCATCCAAGTTTGCACAAGAACATGACCTATCTGTAACCCCACATGAAGATCCTATCATCACCAGCTCACCTTTAGGAGACCTAGAGTGTACCCACATCTATAAGGGAGTGAGTCTTACCATTGAGGGTCTTATCTTCAAAGCCAACCTAACCCTGTTACCTTCCATGAACCTAGATGTCATCTTAGGTATGGATTGGTTAACCATTCACCGTGGTATCATATCATGTTCACCTAGATATGTCCAAGCAACCCACCCATCAGGCCAAGTCGTTAGATGTGAACCCCAGTCTGGAAAGTCCACCTCTATCCTATGTGCCCTTAAAGCAAGTTTAGAATCACGAAAAGAGGAGAAGACAGTTCATGATGTGCCAGTAGTCAGAGACTATCCCGATGTATTCCCTGAAGAATTACCGGGTATGCCACCAGACCATGATGTCAAGTTCATCATTGATCTGTTACTGGGAACGGGACCCATTGCCAAGAGACCCTATCGCATGTCAGTTGATGAACTGACTGAGCTCAAGAAACAGCTTGATGAGCTCATCTCGAAGGGATATATTAGGCCCAGTGCTTCACCCTGGGGATCCCCGTTCTGTTTGTCAAGAAGAAGGATAGCTCAATGAGAATGTGCATTGATTACCAAAACTTGAACGTAGTCACCATCAAGAACAAGTACCCCCTACCAAGGATTGATGATCTGCTTGATCAGCTTCGAGGTACCAAGTATTTCTCCAAGATAGATCTCAGATCTGGCTATCATCAGATGAAGATTCGAGAAAGTGATATCCCGAAGACCGCTTTTGTGACCAGGTATGGGCAGTTTGAGTTCACTGTGGTGTCCTTTGGACTCACGAATGCTCCCGCATACTTCATGAACATTATGAATAAGGTTTTCATGGAAGAACTGGATAAGTTCATGGTGGTATTCATCGACGACATCCTTGTCTATTCACCCACCGCTGAAGAACATGAACATCATATGAGAACTGTGCTCGAGAAATTAGCCCAACATCAGCTCTACGCAAAGTTCAGCAAATGTGAGTTTTGGCTATAGGAAGTTGCCTTCCTAGGCCATGTACTATCAGCTAAAGGTGTCGCAGTTGACCCAGCCAAGATTGAAGCTGTAAAAGAGTGGGATCAACCCCGTAATGTGACAGAAGTCAGAAGTTTCTTGGGATTGGCTGGATATTATCGCCGATTCATTGAGAACTTCTCCAAGATAGCCCGTCCAATGACCAATCTTCTGAAGAAGACCAAGGAGTTTGAATGGACGCCTGAGTGTGAACAAAGCTTCCAGGAATTGAAACAGAAGCTTACCACAACTCCTGTGCTAGTATTGCCTGATATCAGCAAAGATTTTGTGGTCTATTGTGATGCATCCCGTCAAGGACTTGGCTGTGTATTGATACAGGATGGAAAAGTAATAGCTTATGCTTCTCGACAGTTGAAAGAACACGAGAACCGATACCCTACTCATGATCTTGAGTTAGCAGCAGTGGTGCATGCCTTGAAGATCTGGAGGCACTACTTGATAGGCAACAAGTGTGATATCTACACCAACTACAAGAGCTTGAAGTACTTTTTCACTCAAGAAGATTTGAATATGAGGCAATGCCGATGGCTTGAGTTGATCAAGGACTATGACCTAGAAATTCACTATCATCCGGGAAAAGCTAATGTAGTCGCAGATGCTCTTAGTCGTAAGAATTACTGTCACACCTTGATCACTGAGTCAGTACCACCAGAGCTCAAGGGAGAGATTGATGATTTCCAACTAGAGATACTATCGCATGGCTTGTTGAATGAGCTCCGCATACAGTATGATCTCACAGATCGCATCCGTCAAGCTCAGAAAAATTGTGAAGAGATCGAATATCTCCGTGGTCTGATGAAACTAGGCTACAAGACCAACCACCATGAAGATGAACAAGGAACCATTTGGTTCAAGGACAGAATCTATGTACCTTCTGATCCAGCCTTACGAGGGGAAATTCTGTCAGAAGCTCATGATTCCAAATACTGTATTCACCCTAGAGGGTCAAAGATGTACCAAGACCTGAAGAAACACTTCTGGTGGAAAGGCATGAAGATAGACATTGCAGGACATGTGGCACGTTGTGACACCTGCAACAGAGTCAAAGCTGAACATCAAAGACCTGCAGGATTGCTAAAGCCTCTTGACGTACCCGAGTGGAAATGGGAGAACATATCCATGGATTTCATAGTTGGATTGCCTCATTCACAGAAAGGCAATGATTCCATCTGGGTGATTGTTGATCGCTTGACCAAGATTGCTCACTTTGTACCAGTAAAGACCAAGACCAACGCTGAGAAATTAGCAGATCTATACATTGAACATATTCTCAGATTGCATGGAGCTCCCTCTAGTATTGTATCCGATCATGGCCCTCAGTTTGTGTCTCAATTTTGGGAAGCCCTACACAGGTCCATTGGAACAAAACTTGACTTCAGTATCGCTTATCATCCATAGATAGATGGACAAACTGAACGAGTAAATCAGATCTTAGAAGACATGCTTCGTGCAAGTGTATTGAATTACGGCTCTGATTGGGATAAATGCCTACCCTATGCAGAGTTCTCTTACAACAACAGCTACCAAGCTAGTATCAAGATGTCGCCATTTGAAGCTCTGTATGGCAGACCTTGTAAGACACCCTTGATGTGGTACCAACCGGGAGAAAGATCATTCTTTGACTCCGCTAAGATTCAAGATGCAGAAGGAGTTGCTCAGGTAAGAGAGAATTTGAGAATTGCTCAAAGTCGATACAAGAGCTACGCTGACAAAAGGAGAAGAGAACTTG
Source organism: Miscanthus floridulus (assembly GCF_019320115.1). NCBI lineage: Eukaryota > Viridiplantae > Streptophyta > Magnoliopsida > Poales > Poaceae > Miscanthus > Miscanthus floridulus. The sequence continues at coordinate 208,147,308 of NC_089587.1, read as the reverse complement.
AGTTCAGTGTGGGAGACTTCGTCTATCTCAAGGTATCCCCGCTACGTGGAACGGTCAGATTCCATGTGAAAGGCAAGCTTGCCCCTAGATTTGTTGGCCCATACAAGATTTGCAAGAGAATTGGAAAGCTCGCCTACAAATTTGAGTTACCTGAGGAATTGACGTGTGTACATCCCGTATTTCATGTATCCCAGCTACGCAAATGTTTAAGAGTACCCTATGAAGCAGTCCCAACTGGTACACTTGACATTCAAGATACACTTGAGTATAGAGAACATCCTATCAGAATTCTAGGCAGAGATACCAAAGAGACCCGAAGCAAGACTATTCCTATGTGCAAGGTCCAATGGAGTAATCATACCGAGAGAGAAGCAACATGGGAGAAAGAGTGTGACCTCTGGCTATGATATCCTTACCTCTTCGAAGAGTACGTTACGCTTTAATCTCGGGGACGAGATTCTATTGAGGGGGTAGGACTGTAACAACCCAAAAATCCACACACCAAAAATACCAACTACAAATTTTTTCTCAAAACCTCCATGTGATGATGAGTGTCATGTAAAGTAACCCAACCAGGAGTTGCATTAGAAGTAACCCAACCTAAGTCAATACATAAGCATAGCATGTCATATGTTGATTATGATTATTAATTTCTATTAAATAGATGTTGCATACATGATTAACTTAAATTGTGATTTGGATTCTCATTGCTTTATGTTATGACTAAAAATTCTATAAAGTTTATTACTAAACAAAATTCCCTAAACTCCAATGAACAAGTTACCTCAGTTTTAAATTCGAAATCTAAACCAAATTTGAATTTAAACAATGGAAAGGAAATGAAAAAAAACAAAAGAGAAAAGAGAAAAGAAGAAAGGGAGAAGAAGGCCTCGCAGCCCAGCCGCTCGGCCCAGCCAGCCCCAGCGCGCGCGCGGCCTAGCTTGCGGCCCAGCAACGCCCGCACGTCTCCCTGCCTCCGCTTGCAGCCGCTGCCGCTGGACCCCGCGTGTCAGCCGCACGACGCCCACGCCCGCGTGTCTCCCTGCCTTTGCTCGCTGCCACAGCCGCTGGACCCCGCAAGTCAGTCCTACTATTCCTCTTCTCCATGCTGCGCATGACCACCGCGCGACAGAGCCCCAATAGTAATGGCAGGGCAGGCCAGGGGGCCACGCCCGAGCCATGGCCTTGCCCCCCCTTGGCGCAGCGCCCATGCCAACGCCATGCCAACCACCCACGCCCCGCAAGCCGCTCGATGCGCTCGGCGCGATCCTTAGCCATCCGCCGTGGAGCCCGAAGCTCCGGCTATAAGAGCCCCAGCCCCAGAGCCCTAGCGATCGTCCATCACCCGCCGCCATTTGGTGGCCATACACTGCGCACCGGAACCAAGAGAGAGGAGGGAGAAGGGGAAGGAAGGAGAGGAAGAAAGCGCCGAAGGCACCACGGAGGAGGAGGTCGTCGGAGCCGAAGACGGCACTGACGCTTCGTCACTGACGCGGCTCGGCACGGCACTGCACGGCCACACCGGAGCTGCACGGCCTCGCATCGACATGGCATCGCCATCCAGTCTTCCACGCCACCCACAGTGAGCTTTTTCCCCTCTTCCGATCTCTCTCTGCCGCCGGACCTCACCGTCGGCCATGGCGCTCCACGCCTGGAGCACGTAGGCCAGTGCCTTGCCTCAGCCACTTGGAACACATGCACCCACGCGCACACCGAGACCACCGTGACACCCCACCGGAGCCCGTAGCGCACCAGCGTGCGCATTGCCGTTGACACCACGTCGCCATGGCCGTTGGAGCCCCAAACGGCCACCTAGGAGTTCGAAGCCCCGCTTGAGCCCTGGACGCCTTCGTTGTGCACCCACGGGACAACCGTATAAGAACCATCTGCCCAGCACTAGCCACCGGAGAGCCGGCATGCACGACCTCACCATCGGCGAGCCCTACCGAGCCGCCGCTCACCATGGCCAGCACCTTGGGGAGCTCTGGTCGCCACCTTGACCCCGTAGACACAGTCGCCGTGGCCTAGGGAAACTTTTCCCCACACCAATCAAACACCGGCCTCGCCACAGTGGCTCATCAGTGAAGATCGCCGCCGGCAGGAGCACCGCCGCGAGAAAAACAGGGGAACACCCCCCCTCTCGCCGACCACCTGCGCGTGCACCCAGGGTACTTGGACCACGCCTAGAAGGCGACGGGTGGACTCGGTCCACCATAGCCTAGTCTGTGGTCCATGGACCAGCACCACTTAGTCCACCGTAGACCGCAGCCATGGACCACGGCCCAGTAAGAGCCCACGGCCATGACATGGCCGCGTCACAGCGTGCCACGTGTTCGGCCTGGCCCAGCCCAGACAGGCCAAACCCGAAGCCCAACTGGCCCAGTTCGGACCCGGCCCGTATTGACCGTTGGCTGGTCAACGTTGACCGTTGACTAGGCCCCACCTGTCAGTGACACAGACACCTTGGACCCACACGTCAGATGCTGACATCATGATGCTGTCACGTGGGACCCACATGTCAGAAGCCAGCACAGCCGAGGTGACGTCATGCTGACGTCACGCTGACATCAGCTGCTGATGTCAGCAAACCAGGCCCACATGTCAGTGACCGTGACGGTTGACCATTGACCTTTGACTCGTCGTTGACTGACGTTGACTTTGACCGGACCCACCTGTTAGTGACCCAATAGCCTTTGGCCCCACCTGTTGGTGTGGACGACGTTGATGACGTCATGCTGACGTCAGCTGGGACCCACCCGTCAGCTCAGAACCGTGATGCTGATGCCATGCTGACATCAGCAAGCCATGTGGGCTAACCACAGCATGACACGTGTCAGCCCAGGATTAATTCAGCCTTTATCCAATTTCAGAAATGATTTAAACTTCGGAAATTCATAACTAATTCATACGACCTCAGAAAAATATGAAACTAGGACCAAAATTCATCTAAAATCAAGCTCTACGCAATGAACCCATGTTTGAGTGTATTTGGCTCTTTTGAATTTCCCTTGCTTCTTTGTGCTATTCTATAGACGTCGCTAACGCAACTATAATGCGAACGATGCAGACTCAGAGGAGAACCTGATGGACGAGGACCGTGAGTACCATGAGGAGAACGGAGATGACTACACTGAAGGTGCCACATCCCACCCAATCTCGTAGCACCTATTACGCCTGGCTAATATAGAACTGCTATCGCTTTACTTTACTGCTACAATTATATTATGCTAGGACTTGCATGGTAGTATGCTTGCTTGAAAGCCTTTACCTTGATGCAACCTTACCCCTACATACCCTGCTATTAGGCTAGACACATGCTTACTGCTATATATTTCATTACTTATACTTCTACTACGCTTCTACTACGTGCATGGTGGAAACTGGTGTTACCTGGACTATAGGGAGAGTGCTGCGTGTGTGACTTGGGTGTATGGAGGGTGAGGGTTGTGTCGACCAAGTTGGAGTACACGACGAGCCTAGGGCAAGTCTTGCTATGGGATGCTACCTGGACACCCCTAGAAATGGATACCTGTGGTGGGTAAATGGTATATGAGGTGGACCTGGGTATGAACCTGTGACGGGTGGAGCCCGGGATGGAGGTGCTGTGGTGGCACGGTAAATGGAAACCCTGATAGAGACATTCTGGCTTGGTCACCCCTAAGGACTTACTAGTACTCAGATTCACCGGGAAGCCTTACGTACCACTCGCCCTATATGGTGCGGGACGGCTGGACTACTTGGTAGAATACTGCCACTACTGCTAGGTTGATAGCGGACAGTGTAAGGAGGTACGGGGCGCAGAGGGTTTCCCCCCCCACCCTTCTGAGACTTCATGGAGACCTTGTGGACCCGGCTCATGACTCACAGTTTTAGCCACCCCAGACTAGACTTGGGGTGAACCAGGGCTGAATGGTAGAGTGGCATTATCCTAGGCTAGCAAGCAGCCAGAATCAGCCTAGTTGATGACGGTCAGTAAGGAAGGCGGATCTTGTGGTTATGTAAAACCTCTGCAGAGTGTATGGTTGATCGATCGATACATGTGCCGACTTGTCGGCTATGGAGCTTTCCTAGGTTTCGCTTAAACTAGATAGTGAGATGAGTCCTTCTCTTCTTCCCCCGTGAGAGAGTGTCGGTCGTAGCCAGGGGCTACGAGCCTTGAGACAGTGCCGAGAGGGAGTTGGCCTATCGACTGAGCGATGGTATGGTATGGAGATGGTGGTATGTCGATCCCAGGATCGAAACCTGGCTCAGAAAAGGGGATGGAGTGGAATGTGTGTGGAAATGGTGTTAAAACTTGACAAACTATTACTATTTACTTGATATGCTATTGTATAGGAAACCCCAGCTTTATAGGTTCCTTTGACTATGTCCCACTTGCATCCAATTTTCACAAAGCAATGCTCATAGGGATGGGAGTGGCCAGTACAAATCGTACTGATAAATTTTGGCACACAGGTTCTACTGAGGAGTATAGCTCCGAGGAGTTTGACGGATGAGGGGTTCGTGCCTACGCTCGAGTTTGGCGATCTTATCTTAAAGCTGTTCTGAATGAATGCTACTTTCGATTCCGCCAATGCGGTGATGTAATAAATTATGTAATTTTGCACTATTTGTACTCTGATATTATCATTGTATGGATGTGATATTCGACTGGAATTTGGGTAATATGATCTACAACGATCTTATTACACTTCGACGCTGTGGATTTCCCTTCGCGGAAATTGGGTCGTTTCAGTAATTACCTGGTCTTCAACCTTGTGCATGACGTAATGAAACATGAGGGCCTCCATGCCATGGCCGATCAGCAGGTTAGGGCCCTGGCTGGCAGGAGGGGAACATGCCGGGAAGGCGGCGGACCGGCGGACAGCGGCAAGAGAAGGATGAGAAAAATCTAATTTACTACACGAGGGATTTTCCAAACTAGGGGCTACCTTTACGGTAGTTTTGGTGTGCTTCTAAGGGATTGGTACATATATATAGGGACGAGAACTCCCCACATCTACATCAATTAGCAGTATGGCACTAATTGATGTTGCATCCTCTCTTTAATAATAGGCCTAATTAATTATTAAAGTTCATTAGTAAATTGACATGTGCCTTTAGGATTTATTAGGATTATTGCACATGGGCTTTGGGCGTTGGGAAAATGAGAGATTTATTATCTTCAAAATTAATTAATTTCGTGGATAAAATAATTTCAGAAAAGTATAGAATTATTATTTAAGCCGCGAAAAATACTCCGAAAGCTCTGAAAATTCAGAAAAAATTCTCAAAGACATTATGGAATATGAGAAACCCCAATAAAGTATTTGAAGCTCATGATAAGATAATTTGGAGCATCTAAAAATTAAATTGTGCTCATAGACAAGTAGGAACAAATTCCAAAAAAAGCTGGAACAAATTTCGAGAAGTTTGTAGAGATTGATTGACGGACGAGAAATTGAAAGAAGTGATTTGCATTATAAAGAAAAGATTTTAAGAAGCTCCCAACAAAAACTTGAGCTGAGAAACAAAATATTTGATTGTAGAAAAGGATAAAGGTGTGTCGGAGAAGGAAAATCGACCTACTAAACGTATTTTAAAAACTTTGCTCACTCTCAACATACAAAGAAGCAACAAGCAAACATCACATCAAGCAGTAGCCCGTCTAATTAGTTTAGAAAAGTCTGAAGATTCACATTTGTGCTATAACTAATTGACGCTATCCTAAACTAAACTTGGAAAATTTTATCGAAATATCAAAACATTTATTTTAATTAGTGTTTTCTATGCACAACCCAAAATCAAAAATTTTGGGGTGTGACAGCGGGGAGGAGGACTAATAGGCGAAGCCACTTCCAGGATTTAGCAACGGCAATAGGAAGCTAAGGGAAAGCAACAGCTAAGCGAAGGTTAAGCAAAGAAGAAAAAACTTAGAAAGCGACTGTAGCGAAAGCGATGGCTCAGATGGAGATGGCGAAGCCTTCACCTACCGCCCCCTTATATAGCCCCCGCCCCGCCATTTCAACTTCCGGGTCCAACGGTCGCATCCATTCGAAAACGCATCGGTTCTAGAGCCGCCGCGACGAATCAGGTGGTGACACGTCACCAACGTAATGATCTGATCCAGGCAATCCAGGGGGAAAAGGGGGGAAGCCTCCGCATGAGCAAAAGCCTCCACGCCTCAGAACCTGAGAGCCAGATTTTGAGGACAAGACCCACCAGCATCAGACCATGCCCTCAAGGGGGAACTGTTGGGACACGGTTACGAGCCGCGGAGGCTCCAAGGATCGCAATGGCGCTAAGAACTGATGATTAACCATGACTCAGCGAGCATTGTGCAGGGAAAAGGACAGAACCTCCGCCTGGTCGGGCGCCATGAACGAAGGTCCGGGAACTGCGGTGAAGGCGCCCGAATAGGGCCGAAGGCGAAGGCTCGGGCGATACCTGTGGAGGCTACAGGAGTCGGCGCGAAGGCTCGGGCGAAGGTCATTCCGAGCGGAGGTTCCAGGAGCCGGAGGCCTTCCCGCGGGGCAGCGATGCCGGGCCGTGGGCCGCAAACGGACTCACGACAGCGGCCCATCAAGCAAAGGCGGTTCAAAAAAAGGCACCCAAAGTACCTCTAGCGGGTTGTATTAGTATATGAATATTCCGAGGATGTACGGTAATCGACGATGGGTAGAATTGTAAAGAGTAGCCTTAGCAAGCAATACTCTATTAAAGGGGGACCAAAACTCTGTAAAGGGTGTGTGTGGTTAGATAAATTTATGAAACCCTATTCAGACTTTGGCCCACCATCTGCTTCTCATACCTTCGTCTAGGGCCTTCAACTGGACGAAGGCCTTTCTTGTCCCACCTGCTGGAAATCCCTCTTATTGAGCCTGTTTAAGCTGAATATATATATATATATATATATATATATTAGCTAAACACTAAGTAACTGACTATTTACCGTGTAGCGTTTAGGATAAGCTTTTGGTGAAGGATAGATGGTACATACTTGACCAGCCAGACCCTGTCACTTTCACCTGAGACCCTGATTTTCACCGTCAAAGTTGCATGCCGCACAAGCTATTGTAGAAAGATTCAGCAACAAAGACTGGCCAACTGTCGTGAATTTCTTTCTGTGAGTACAAGTGTATAATGATATATCAAGTGTCGACTAGACTATCAGAGTCCGAGACACCTAAACATTTTGTACTGTCAATCAATCAATATTCAGTAGTGTGACTTGTCCTGTTAATTCTTGCATCATGGTTGTCAATCGTCATCGATCGATTAGAACAAAAAGAAAGGTTGAAGAAGGAGACCTGACCTGGAGTCCTGGACGAGGAGACGGACGGATGGATCCTCACGGTGCCGATGGAACCGACGCAGGCGCCGGCCGTGTCCTGTGCGTCGCGCGGCCGCGCCGGAGCTGCCGTAAATATACTAGACGACAGGGTGAATATATATGGAACATAGGCGTCTGGTACGGTTGCTTATGCCATCCCTACTTGCAAAACTCAAAACGGCAAACTCATTGGACCGTTGACTGGTACAGCTGCAACACGGTTGACCGGCACTTGCAAGTCGGAGTCAGCGGTCAACCAACCTGTATAAGAGTACTACATTGGGCTGGCAGCTGAAATTTCAGCCCAACACAAAGCCCGCTATGGTGCTTTCGTTTGGACTTTGGAGTAGCTATAGGACAGTACACTTCTAAAAAAAAAAGGAGCTTTAGGACAGCACAGATACGGCAATGCCCCCCATGCACAGAAATACTTCCTGATACTGAATCGTCGGGTGATCTACATCAATTCATTATCCGTTAAAAAAAACTAATTCATTATCGATAATGATACGTCACGGGCGTCCGTTCCGTGACTCTCGTCGGGACATGGCTCCCAGACCTGCACAGGACCGGCCCCCATCTCTCTCTAAAAAATAAATCCCCGCTCCGCGCCCCCTTCCCCCACCGCGCGACTGCCTCGCAGCGATGTTATCCACCACGTTCACCCGACCGACGGCCTCCATCCTCTATCTCCACGGAATCCGAGCGTCAGTAGCTGCCTTCCTCCATCTCCACCATATCCTCCATCTCCACTTGTAGGCGCTGGCCGCTGTGTGTGGCCAGGTGGCCAGGAGATGGGGCCGTCGATGGCTAGGCCCAAGCTAGGCGTAGGCGTGGCTGGCTGCTGCCAGGCCATGCCACCATCCTCGGCCGCCGGCTGGCCAGAATCGACCGTTCCCCGCTCTGCTTTGCGTCGTCCGGAAGAAGGGGTGAAAAATGTATGTTGCAGGAGTATGTTTTAAGTGTTTCAGATGTTTCATTGGTATGTTACAAGTGTTTTATATGGATGTTACAAAAGTAGATCGGGATGTTGCATATGTTGCAATCGTTGTACACGGATGTTGCAAGCTCTGTTCCCAATGTTTCATTTTTTTCAGACGCATGTTGCAAGTGTGTTTATCTGGATGTTACATATGCTTCACACATATGTTACAAGTGTTTTATCTGGATGTTGCATATGTTTGCAATGGTTTCAAGTGTTTTATGTGTTTTTGCAAGTGTTTTAGACGCATGTTTCAAATGTTTCATCTGTCTTCATATGTGTGTTTGCAAGTGTTGCATCCGAATGTTTCAAAAATAGATTGGGTGTTGCACATGTTGCAATGCGTGTGAGAAGCGGAGGGGGTGCGAGCAGTCCCCTCGCGCGATCTGGCGGCGCAGGCAGTGTCCGAGCGGCGTGGGCGGGGGCATGCTAGCGTGAGCGTGGGCGTGGAGTGCAGGGGCACGGGAAACTGAGTGCAGCGCGGACGTTCGAGCGCTAGCACTTCCGATTCATTATTCCATACACATATTATAGGCCAACAATTAAACAACTCAATATACATGGAAGACAACCAATATAATATTCCAAAAAATTAGATGCTTTTAGGCCTTGTTTGGATGCTCATACATTGACCTCAATCAATATGTGTTAGAGTGGTTTGTGTGAATTTTAAGCTATGTGTTGGAGTGATTTACTTAGATTGAGGTTAATATATGGGGTATCCAAACAAGCCTTCAAGGGGATGCCCTGGCGTCAAGAAACATGCATATGCTAGGGCGGCCTATGTGCAACTCATTGAGATCATTAGTTCAAGCAATTTTTTGAAGTATCCATTATCGGTACTAGTAAATAGGATAGAGAAGCTCTAGCAAAGATTTCTATGGTGTACGGTATGTATTTTTTAGTAGGGGTTTTTGTACCTAGTGCAAAGAGCTCCCGCTCTGTGTGGGGTCTGGGGAATAGTGTATTTTTTACTAAACATTACATATGACTCTTTTCCTTATTTATGATTTGTCCCGAGCAATCCTCATATAGATCTAGTGCATATTGCAAATGAGCTGCATTCCATCAACTTTCCACGAGTATGATTCTAAAAAAAAACTTTCCACGAGTAGCGGTGAGTCTCTCAATTTTTCAATGCCTCTAAATTTTTTAATAAAACTCAACCAGAGATTTGATGAGTAAATTTATTAGGAGAAAAGGGCATGGAGTGTCTAAAAACATACGAACAGGAACGACGCCACCAAACAAAAAAAAGGAACAGATGAAAAGGGGCAGCTAGCCAGCTACTAAGAATGTGTTTGTACCTGTGTAGCGCAGTCAAAGTCTGGAGGAGTAACGGTCAGTTTTCAAACAAAGAAAAAAGTTATATGTTCACAATCACAAAGACTGACTAGAGACTAGAGGACGCGTGATTGTCTCTCGTGGTTGCTCCTAATGCAAACAACAAGACCTTTTATCGAAGATTTCTGGACGTTCTGGTTTCACTGTCAGTATCTGGACATTGCTCGCTAAGTTGCAAATCACGCGTGCACACTTACCAGTTCAACTAAAAAACTTAAACTGATGAAAAAAAAACTAGATAATTTACTTTATATTTCAGTTGCTGAGCGCACTAAAAGTTCCATACAGTTACCTAATGAAGGGCAATGCTACGGTACCCTCCTCATTCACATTACAGGTCGATCAGGTAACATTGTACAACTAAAGATGACATCATGACAGAAGGACTACCACTTTATTTAGAAAATAAGTTACCACTCCGTATTATTTAAGGAGACTTATAACGACAAAGAAACCAAACAGAGAGTTATTACATTATGGTCATATCAACTATCAAGATGTGTCTCCGATCAGCTTCGATGATCATAGCGTTTAGCACCTCCATGTCAACGACCAATAGCTTCGGCGAGATGGGATCACCCTAGCGAAGCCCACAGGCATGCGCGACCCGCTTGCCCGACCTCCCATTTACAAGCACCTTAGTGCTAGCGGCAGATAGGAGGATTGAAATCCAGTTCTCGTCCAGCGCATGGAGAAACCACGTGCCAAGGAACCTCCAGGAGAAATGGCTAGGTGACGGAGTTGAATGCCTTAGTGATGTCCACTTTTAGTAGGACACTGGACATCCGCCTGCAACCATTTGCAGGCTAGCTGCACTGCCTGGAAATTATAGTGGATGCAATACCCTTTGATGAAGGCGCTTTGGTTTGCATTGACGATTTTCCTTCAGCCTTGGGGCGAGACGACGAGCCAAGAATTTGGCGAACAATTTACTGAAACTGTGCATCAAGCTAATTGGTCGATAGTTCTTGAGGCACGACGACGCCGTGGTCTTGCACGGCATACATCTCTTAGGGCGAGGAATTGGTTAGTAGCTTTAATTGTTAGTCTTATTTCACTGTCAGGTCAAGCCATGACTCGGTAGTGAACTATCACTGCTGGATGGTAAATTGAATCGAGAGTGGTATATATGCTAACTATCGCTATCGATTAAAGTTATGTCATTGCCGGTTAGTGGTTTTAACCAACAATGATGTGGCTCATCACTGTCGGCCTATAAGGATTCCAAATCATTGACTGAATTTTAGACTTATGACCTGACATTAATTGTCTATTCTAATATAGGTAAATGTCTGGCAAATTCGAGCCATAAAGGTAAATGTCTCCCAAAGAGTGTACCGGCCATAGCACACAAACAATCCTCCAAATCACACAACCGGATTTGGGGGCTGTTTGGATGCAACCCTGGCCAAAATTGCCTGGACTGGCGGCCCCTTACCTGTACGTTGCCTGAATGTCATTTGGTTGGAGCCCTGAGTTTCTTTGCCTGGTGTAAATGCCTGTGCTGGTTGCCTGTGGCCAGGCGCATGAAATTGATTGCCTGGGAGGCCGCCGAGCTGCCTGGTTTTTTAATCACCGTAAAACACTGTTGTCTTATCTCCAGGCAACCAACGAACCAAACGGTTGCCCCGTTCTTCTATCCACTTTGACAAATATTTAGGACTTCAACCAAACGGTACAACAGTTTCTTTATCTGCCTGACCAGGCATTTTTATAACCGGTGGCAGGCAGCTCACAGGCAGGTGGAATTCCCAGGCAAATAGCTCAGGGTTGCATCCAAACATGCCCCTGGAGCATGACATAATGAAATGAACATTGCCCTGCACAAACAAGCCGAATGCTGAAAGCTGAGAGCATGATACTTAATAATACGTAGACTGTGAGCACAATAAGCTAGGCATAAAGTCCAGACAAATGGCCGTGGTCAACACGCGCCTGCTTCTCCGAAGATTGGAACTTTAACTAGACAAGAAAACTAGAGAAGACAACAAGAACAGAGGTAGACGTAATTCCTCCCTCAACGCGGCGTCGAACGAGCAAGTATAATAGGTGGCTGTTAGTAGGCTGAATGTTAAGGTCGTGGGGAAAAGGGAAGAGAGAGAAGAAGGTGAGCTGTAAACATAGGAATCAACAAACTCTATGAGAGAAAGAGATAAGCTATAAGTAAACCAACTATTAAATCAAAAAAATATATAAGTAAACCAACTACTATATGAGTTTGCTAATAAGTGGACTGTAAGGATCCATACAGCCAGCTGAAGGCTATATCATTAGCCTTGCTCTTGCCGTTTAAACTCGAGTCGTGGGTAGGCCTGTAGCTTGCTTTCAGTTTTTTTGGCATCATAACATATGCACACATTATTACTCAATCTTCCAATCAATTCCTATGCAGGAGTAATTCTTCATTGCTCCTAATATTTATTATGAGTCTTGAAATGTATTTATTTTAACTAGATATATGTCCGTGCGTTGCACCAGGGTCATTTTTTGAATTGAACCTCACTAATCACATGCGGACACGTGAGCTTTGACGACTTCGTATCGGACACAGACACGTGGATCTGGTCTTCGCATCGTAGCCGGATATAGGACGCAGACGTGTGAGCTACGAGTAGAGTATGATTTGCATCGTACGTGGATGTGTGAGCAAGGATCAAGATTTGGTATATCACCGAGTAGATTATTACTTTAGAGTTGGTATATCACCGTGTAGATGATTATTTTAGAGTCTTTTTAGGTATAGAGATAGAGATTAAAAAAAGGTTAAACTAAGTCCAGTTAAATTCATAAGAGATAGTTAGCTCGTTATTATTACTGGATTGATCTAACAAGCTATGCGCCGAACGAATATGTCTACCAGTTTTAGATTAAGATTTGAACTTATTTGGTCTGGTACGGTTCATCAGTCTGTTCGCTTGGTCGTAAACGATCATAAATTTTCAGTCAGAACAGTATTTTTCTCTCACACCAAACCAGCCAACAGTAATAATCTATGATGGTAGCACCAGCTAAACAGGCTGCATATGCGCCGCACTGCTTTTAAGTGGGTGCATATGCATTTAAAAAAAGTCCGTGCACATGCAAAACGCAAAACAGCAAACTCATGGGACCATGACTGGTACATCCGCGTCATGCGTCCAACTGATGTGGACCTCTGCTACCCGCCTACTCCGTATCAGAGTTAGCGGTCACCAACTATCAGTGTATCAGTGGTGGACCCAGGATTTGAAACGAGGGCAGTCATAATCAAATTTTTTCAACACAATACAATAAAATCTAAAAAAAATCGCTGACCAGAAAAATTGCAATAAAATCTAAAAAAGTTCACTCACTAAAAAAGTTGCAATAAAATCTAAAAAAGTTCAGTGACTATAGATCCAATCAGCCCAAGCCCTTCTCTCGCTCAGTCACTGTCCAGCGGGCCTACCTGTCAGGCTCTTCCCCTACCTCTCGCTGTCGCCTCTGCCATCGTCGGCGCCCGTGCGACGAGGCCGCCCCACGCGACCAAGTCCGCGGACCGAGCACCGCGCGGAGCCAGCCCCCTCCCGCTACCGCGTCCAGCCGTCCACCGCACTACGCCCAACGCAGTCGCTCGCGCCCTGACCCACTCTCCCGCGCAACCGAATCGCGGCCGCCATTGACAGCGAGCTCCACGACCTGGCCCTTCCTCCTCCCCTCGCCTCCGCGTCCATAAATCCCGCCCCCTCAGCACCGCAACCACACGCCGCAACCGCTCCGCCCATCCCCGAACCCTCTCCTCTCCCCAGTGCCTCCATCCACTGCCGCCACCGCATGGACGAACTCCATCTCGAGCTCCTGATCTCCCAACTCCGAACCCCTCCGGCGCAGGCACAGCGGTTGCGGCCACCCCGGCTCGTCCATCGGCTCCGACTCCCTTCCCATTGCCGCGGCCGCAGCCTCGTCCCCGGCCGAAGGGGGTGGAAGGAGGTCGGCCACGGGCGGCCCTGGAGTCCTTGGCGAGCTGCCCGGCGGCGGGTAGTCCCGAGCCTACCTGGACTACCCGCTGGGTCCGCCACTACCAACTATATTCTCTTAAAACTCTTTATTAGTCAGATTTATTAAACAGCATGCCTTTTAAAATTTTAGCTCGTATGAAAGCACAGATTGATAGACTAGTTCAGTTAAGCGGAGTGCACGTTCCATGCAATGCGATCCATATTATCTCTGTTCCAAGTGAAGGGCCCAGGGGGTGTTTGATTCCCATAACTAAATTTTAGTCTATGTTCCATCGAATGTTTAGACACATGCATGAAGTATTAAATATAGATGAAAAAAATAACTAATTGCACAGATTGCGACTAATTTATGTGACGAATTTTTTAAGCCTAATTAGTCCATGATTTGACAATGTGGCGCTACAGTAAATATGTGCTAATGGTGGGTTAATTAGCCTTAATAAATTCGTCTCGTAAATTAGTCTCCATCTATGTAATTAGTTTTATAATTAACTCATATTTAGTCCTCCTAAATAACATCCAAACGTTCAATGTGACATAAACTAAAATTTAGTCCGTGGAACCAAACATCCCCTGTCCTGACAACTTCTTTGCCTTCATGCACGGTGTCAGTGGAGAAGCAATACCCGTACCGCGGCATGGATGGCTGAGCCCGACGTGACCTTGAGAATCAAGAGGGTATTTGGTTACCGGTCGCGCACGGCTAAAAAACGTTTGTAGTAATAGAATATTTTTTTTTAGAGACGGCCGATAATATGAGCCGTCTCTATAAATAGGTTGATTTGTAGGGATGGCTCACTCACCAGCCGTCTTCTGTATTGCGATTTGTAGGGGCGGCTCAATCACCAGCCGCCCCTACAAATCACGCTTGTTCATCATTGATCATCATGAATAGTTGTGATTTTTTTAATCTCTGGGTGAAATTTGTAACTAGTCTTTCTTCCTCGTACTAACTCCAAATGTGATAATTTTTTTCTAAAATTTTATAAAATCATGCCCTATCAAGTACCATGTTGATGTGGTCATTCTTTTCGTTTAACAAAGTTTGAGCAATTTAAAATTTAAAATTTAAAAAAATTATAAGTTCTAACAAGATTTTGAAACATCAAATGATTTTAGCTGAAAAAGTGATGAATACCAAAGATATATAACTCATTAAGATCTATAATTTTTATTTTGGTTATTTCTTCATCTGATAAAGTGATAGTAAACATTGTTTACAAAATCAACATGTCTCGCATATAGTTAATGAAACTATAAGTGATATGTGAATTTGTGAACAATGTTTACTAACACTTTGTCAAATGAAGAAGTGATCAAAATAAAAGTTGTATATAGTGATGAGCTCAACAACTTTTATATTTACGACTTTTGTAGTTGAAATCATTTAAGGTTTCAAAATCTTGTTTGAAGTTGCTATTTATTGAAATTCAAAATTTAAACTGTTCGAATTTTGTCAAATGAACAGATGACCAAAATAAAAGTTGTAGATAGTGATGTGTTCAACAACTTTTATATCATTACCTTTACAACTAAAATCATTTAGAGGTTGAAAATCAGGTTTGAAGTTGTCATTTTCTGAAATTTAAAATTTAAATTATTCAAAATTAGTGACAAAGATAGATGGCTAGACTAAAATAATAGAGTATGATTTTAGAAAATTTTAGAAAAAAAACCCATCATATTTGGAGTTAGTATGAGAGAAAAAAAACTAGTTATAAGTTTCAGCCACAGATTAAAAAGAGAAATCACACTTGTTCATCATTGATCATCATAAACAGTTGTGATTTTTCTTTTTAATATCTGGGTAAAATTTGTAACTAGTATTTCTCTCTCATACTAACTCTAAATATGATGATTTTTCCTAAAATTTTCTAAAATCATGCTCTATCAAGTATCATGTTGATTTGGTCATTCTTTTCGTTTGACAAAGTTTAAGCAATTCAAATTTTCAAATTTTTTTAAAAATAATAAGTTCTAATAAGATTTTGAAACACTAAATGATTTCAGCTAAAAAAGTTATGAATATCAAAGATGTATAACTCATCAAGATCTACAACTTTTATCTTGGTTATTTTTTTATCTGACAAAGTGATAGTAAACATTGTTTACAAATCAACATGTCTCGCATATAGTTCATCAAACTATGAGTGATATATCAATTTGTGAATAATATTTACTAACACTTTGTCAAATGAAGAAGAGACCAAAATAAAAGTTGTAGATAGTGATGAGTTCAACAACTTTTATGTTCACGGCGTTTGTAGTTGAAATCATTTAAGGTTTTAAAATCTTGATTGAAGTTGTCATTTATTGAAATTCAAAATTTAAACTGTTAAATTTTTGTCAAATAAAAAGATGATAAAAATAAAAGTTATAGATAGTGATGTGTTCAATAACTTTTATATTCATCACCTTTACAGCTAAAATCATTTAGTGGTTGAAAATCATATTTGAAGTTGTCATTTTCTGAAATTCAAAATTTAAATTGTCCAAAATTAGTGATAAAGATAGATGACAAGACTAAAATGATAGAGCATGATTTTAAAAAAAAAATTAGGAAAAAAACCATGACATTTGGAGTTAGTATGAGAGAGAAAAACTAGTTACATGTTTCAGCCATAGATTAAAAAGAGAAATCACACTTGTTCATTATTGATCACCATGAACCGTTGTGATTTTTCTTTTTAATCTTTGGCTAAAATTTGTAACTAGTTTTTCTTCCTCATACAAACATCAAATGTGATGATTTTTTTTCTTAAAATTTTCTAAAATCATGCCCTATCAGGTTACTATGTTGATTTGGTCATTCTTTTCGTTTGACAAAGTTTGAGAAATTTAAAATTTCAAAATTAACAAAATTACAAGTTTTAACAAGTTTTTGAAACAACAAATGATTTCAGCTGAAAAAGTGATGAATACCAAAGATGTATAACTCATTAAGATGTATAACTTTTATTTTGGTTATTTCTTTATCTGACAAAGTAATAGTAAACATGGTTCATAAATCAACATGTTTCTCATATAGCTCATGAAACTATGAGTGATATATGAATTTATGAACAATGTTTACTAATAGTTTGTTAAATGAAGAAGTAACCAAAATAAAAGTTATAGATAGTGATGAGTTCAACAACTTTTATGTTCACGACTTTTGTAGTTGAAATCATTTAAGGTTTCAAAATCTTGTTTGAAGTTGCTATTTATTGAAATTCAAAATTTGAACTGTTCAAATTTTATCAAATAAAAAGATGACTAAAATAAAATTTGTAGGTAGTGATGTGTTCAACAACTTTTATATTCATCACCTTTACAGATAAAATCATTTAGTGGTTGAAAATCAAGTTTAAAGTTGTCATTTTTCTGAAATTCAAAATTTAAATTGTCCAAAATTAATGAAAAAGATAGATGACCAGACTAAACTGATAGAGCATGATTTTAGAAAAATTTTAGGAAAAACCATCACATTTGAAGTTAGTATGAGAGAGAAAAACTAGTTACAAATTTTAGCCACAGATTAAAAAGTGAAATCACACCTGTTCATCATTGATCATCATGAACAGTATGATTTTTCTTTTTAATCCCTGGGTAAAATTTGTAACTAGTCTTTCTCCCTCATACCAACTACAAATATGATGATTTTTTTCTTAATTTTTTTTAAAATCATGCCCTATCAAGTTACTGTTTTGATTTAGTCATTCTTTTCGTTTGACAAAGTTTGAGCAATTCAAATTTTCAAATTTAAAAAAATTACAAGTTCTAACAAGATTTTAAAACACCAAATGATTTCAGCTGAAAAGTGATGAATACTAAATATTTATAACTCATTAAGATCTATAACTTTTATTTTGGTTATTTCTTCATTTGATAAAGTGATAATAAACATTGTTCACAAATCAACATGTCTCTCATATAGTTCATGATATGTGAATTTATAAATAATGTTTACTAACATTTTATCAAATGAAGAAGTAACCAAAATAAACGTTGTAGATAATGATGAGTTCAACAACTTTTATGTTCATGACTTTTGTAGTTGAAATTATTTAAGGTTTTAAAATCTTGTTTGAAGTTGTCATTTATTGAAATTTAAAATTTAAACTACTTAAATTTTGTCAAATGAAAAGATGACTCAAATAAAAGTTGTAGATAGTGATGTGTTCAACAACTTTTATGTTCATGACTTTCTTATTTGAAATCATTTAGGGTTTCAAAATCTTGTTTGAAGTTGCTATTTATTGAATTTCAAAATTTAAAATGTTCAAATTTTGTAAAATGAAAAGATGATTAAAATAAAAGTTGTAGATAATGATGTGTTCAACAACTTTTATGTTCATGACTTTCTTATTTGAAATCATTAAGTTTTCAAAATCTTATTTGAAGTTGCCATATATTGAAATTCAAAATTTTAACTTTTCAAAATTTGTCAAATAAAAAGATAACCAAAATATAAGTTGTACATCTTGATAAGTTCTACACTTTTCATTTTAAATTATATTTTGTCTTAAAATTCAATTAAAAGTTTATAAATTCAAATTTTAAAATTTTTAAATATTTTTTCTTTTAAATCTATATATATAAGCAAGTAATTTTTTATATGTACAGAAAAATATAGCAAATTATTTTTATTACATTTATACATTTATATATACATTTACATATTTTAAAAAATATGTAGAAATAATATTTAAAAATATAAAAAAATATTTGTGGACTCTGAATATAGCACAGTCGGCCCACTCATCCCCTCCTCTCTCTCTTGCGCTCCCGAGTCACGACGCGAGAGAGGCCACGGCTCAGGGCGACCTCGGCGGTGGCCGGCCCTCCGCGTGGCGGCAGCCACCCTTGTCCTCCTCCTCTTCCTTCTCCTCCTCCTGGTCCTCCACCACTCCCCTTCCTCCTCGCGACGCAAGGCAGCGGGTCGCAGCGGCGCAAACGGTAGCCTAGGGTTTGGCCCCTCCGTCGCCGGTCGTCCCCACAGACGTGCACCACCACGGCGACATCGCAGGTCGTTCCCACGGATTGTCCCCAGCGGTGGTGCCCCAGGGACGGCCGATCCCGGCGCAGCGGCCCTTGGCGGCGGCGGCCTGCCATCGGAGCCGCGCGGTGTCCTCCTCGCCGGTCGCCGCCCTCCACCTCCGCCTGGCGCGCCGTACACCTCCTCGCTCACCTTCGCATCCTACGCGTCGTTCCACGCCTCCCGCAAGCCGCCGAGCATCGTCAAGGCCGTGCTCTCCGCGGACTGGCCCCCCTTCTCGGGCGCCTGGGGCCCGCACAGCCTCGGCGAGCTCGACGTCACCTTCCTCTCCTCCTACGCGCTCGCCATGTTCGCCGCGGGCCACCTCGCTGACCGCGCCGACCTCCGCCGCCTCCTCGGCACGGCCATGCTCGCGTCCGGCGCCGCGTGCGCCGCTCTCGGCGCCGCCTACTTCCTCGATGTCCATGCGCTCGCCTTCTTTGTGGCCGTGCAGGTTGCCAGCGGCGTCGTTCAGTCCGCCGGGTGGCCCTGTGTGGTCGCCGTCGTCGGGAACTGGTTCGGCCACGCCTCCAAGCGCGGCACCATCATGGGGGTGTGGAACTCGCACACCTCCATCGGGAACATCGCCAGCTCGGTCCTCGCCGCGGCCGTGCTCGAGTTCGGATGGGGCTGGTCCTTCTTGGTTCCTGCGGTCGTCATCGCCGCGCTCGGAATTGTCATGCTGGTGTTCTTGGTCGCGCACCCGAGCGAGGCTGGCTTGGAGGTGGAGGTAATGGAGGTTGAGATGAATGGGGATGGTGGGGAGGAGGTAGGGCTGCTTGGGGAGGATAAGAAAGAGGTTCAAGGGAATGAGGATGACGAGTTCGAGCTGGAAATGGGATCACAATTGCCGAGAGCAATCGGGTTCGTGGAGGCACTGCCTGGCATGGCGCCATATGCATTCTGCCTATTTTTCTCCAAGCTCGTTGCCTACACCTTCCTCTACTGGTTGCCATTCTATATCAGAAATAATGGTATGTGCTCATTTGTTCATACATTTATTTTTGTATTTATCACATTAACAATGGTAGTATATGTGCTTGTTACTTGATCATAGTTCGCACTCAAATCTGTTGGTACTGTATTTCCAAGGATTGGGCTGTGAAAATATCAGTCAATGAATTCTGTTCTTGCCAGCAATTGCAGTTTCATGTTTCAGACCAGATAGATGATTCTTATAGTTTCAATCAGTTGAATTGGTAGATACTGTTATGATCCTTAGATCATTGGGGGATAACCATTGCCAGGAAGCATGGTACAGATCTAGCTCTAGATGTACCTGCCTTGGTATTACCACCTGAGAATTTACAAATAGATAGATAATACATTGAAGTGCTGACACATATATTTTCAGCCACAAACTGTACGTATGACTGCCAGATTATTAGTACTTGACGTTTTCCTAGCCTAGGTTAGTATATAGATTGAAATACATTTGATTCACCAATCACTACGGGTTTATATTTTGTTTTATTCTCAGTTGAATCCCGCAAGGAAGTGTTTATACCCCAACATAGAAACACCAATCCAATATAACATATCAGCTTAAGCATTTCTTAGTCATGATGCCTTCCTATCTTGGATTAGTAGATTGTAATACATCTGGTTCATCATGTGTTCATAATTTGGTTAAGGTCAGGCAGAATCTCAAAAAAAAAATGTTGACCAAATTATTTTAATCTAAATCTTTAGTGTTTGCAATAAGAATAAATGTTGCTCCTTATAGATCTTCAGGTAAGAATATGAGTGTGCAGACTACGGAGTCAGGAAATTTTTATAGCTTTGCATAATCTGTGTCTTGACTAGGACCTATTAGAGTTAGGAAATTGGAAGTATGCAGTTGATAAACAATATGTGTGGAGAATCTTGGTGTCTGTACATGTTCTATATTTAATGCAATGAGTGAGGTATTGAGGTTGGAATAACACCATCCAAATTTCCTGACTTACTTCATATTAATGTTCAGTCTTGGGATCCTGAATAATTTCTCTGTACATCATACTTGATCTTTTTGTGGGTCACTTGATTTCATGGAATCATAATTGTAGCTGGTTATCTTGGTTACAGCAATGAAGAAAATCACAAGTATTTTCCAATGACAATCCTGTGTTTCATTTTATCACCATGGCTCATAATAGTCTGTATGTACTCTGTAAATTGGCAGCTTTGTAGATGTACTTCTAGAGATCTGTATGAGTAATTCATATGTTTTACCCAGATTAGTTCAAGGTCTTCAGATAGGTTAGTGCTGCTAGTTAGTTTATGAACATTGTATATTTTTTTTGAAGCTTAAGTACCTAACCATACAGTTTAAGTATTCCTGGAAAAGCAGATTAGCACTGCTACTAGTTGGTTTATGAACATTGTTGTGATTTTAGCAATCCTAATTGCCTAATGCCCTAAACATACGACATAAGTGTTCCTGCAAAAGCAGCCTTTTTGTATACCTGTATGGTAGCTTGTCGTTTTGTTGTAAAAAATATATGTTATATCATGCTTTTTTTCGTTAAAAAAAAGTCATGGATGTTTGACAGTTTTATTTACAGAATTTCGTTTAGTTTGATCTAAAGATGGACTTGTCTTCAGATAATAAACGATGAAGATGGGGGCAAAATTGGAGGTTGCACACGCCAGGCTTTCTTCAGCTAATAGCAGATGTTGCCTAGTAACCGACTGTCCAAAGGTTAATTTTCTTTACTGTTTTTTTATTTACTTTAGTATATATGTCTTTGGTTGTAAAATTTGAGGTCTTTTATTTGCTTGCATACCTCATAATTCTGATCACTATTTCTTATTCCTATCCAAAAATGATGTAGATCAAGGAATTTAGGGGTACATGATCCAGAGCTGAATTTTACAGTTCCATAACTAGGCCATTTGTTGTCTCAATTAGCGCTCAGCCCCATATTTTTTTAGATGCAGCAGTAGACGGTTTTCAATTAGCACACACCGAGGGCTTTCGTTATATACCCTCATTTTATTTACTTCTGTTTCTTCTTAATTGCGGCTTCAAATAACTTTCATTAACAAGTTTTTGTGAATTTGGGAACAACACTTTAGCTCCATAGGTTACTATCTTATTTATTTTTTTTAAGATTTTGTTTAGGCTCTCTTTAGTTATATACCCATAGTTTACGGAAAAGTCTACTTAACCCCCTACCTATCAACCATGGTCTACTTCACCCCTCAAACTATAAAATCATCTATTTTACCCCCTGAACTTTTCAAAACCGTCTATTTTACCCCCCCGGCGGTTTTCGACGGTGGTTTTGCCACAGTAACGGTGGTTTGCTATAGTAACGGTGGTTTCACCTTTTTCTTTTTTTATTTATTTTCGCTGAATCTTTGAAAAATCATAGTAAATCATAGAAAAATCATAAAATGGAAAATCCAATTTTGTTGGACTCCACATGAGTAGATCTACATAGTTAACATATAATGTGGTTTGCTTTAGTACAAAGGTTTTGCTGTACCTTTAGATTAATTGAAAAATCTAATTTTGTCTGTAATTAATTGGAATTTATCTATAACTAAGTTATACATGGTCCAATGAGTACGAAATTTTTACTATAGTTCAAACATACAATAATTAGCCTACCATAAAAATTTCACCATAATTGGACCACAGAAGCTGCAGCTATGAATTGTTCCAATTAATTACAGACAAAATTGGATTTTCCAATTAATCTAAAACTACAGCAAAAATTTTGTACTAAAGCATATCATATTATATGTTCATTATGTAGATCTACTCATGTGGAGTCCAACAAAATTAGATTTTCCATTTTATAAATTTTCTGTGATTTACTATGATTTTTTAAAGATTCATCAGAAATAAATAAAAAAGAAAAAGACAAAACCACCATCACTATAGCAAAACCACTGTTACTGTAGCAAAACCACTGTCGAAAACCGCCAGGGGGTAAAATAGACGGTTTTAAAAAGTTCAGGGGGTAAAATAGACGGTTTCATAGTTTGAGATATGAAGTAGACCATGGTTAATAGGTGGGGGGTTAAGTAGACTTTCTCCCATAGTTTACTAACTTGTGTTACGAGTCTAGTTACTTTGGAGGTGTGCTTACTGACAAGTAAAGTTAATCAGTTAATTATATTTTTGCAGGTGTGCATGAGCTGTCCAGTGTGCATGAGCCCAGGTACTTCATATTGATTCTCAAGACGTATACATATCGATAATCCTTATTAGCTTATATGTTTGTATACATACTTGTAACGTTCATTTAGGTAGAAATTCTTAGGACCAACACCTTTGCTCTTGTGCTTGTGGTCAAATTTGAATTATATATATATATATATATATATATATATATATATATATATATATATATATATATATATATATATATATATATATATATTCGGGTTGAATTTAAATTATAAATTTGAATTTTTTTGACGAAAAAATATACTGTATTGACGATTCTAGACTGAACCGCTCCTACAAACAGGTATTATAGGAGCGGCTGGTACTACAGTCGTCCCTACAAATCTATTTTGTAGAGGCGGTTGGTGTTACCAGCCGCCTCTACAAATCTTGTAGGGGCGGCTGATAACACCAGTCGCCTCTACAAATCGATTTGTAAGGGTAGTCTGAGAATCGTCTCGACAAATACATGATTTGTACAGACGGTATGGTAGGGGCGGCTAGCCAAACCGTCCCTATAAATCATCTAAAGCCACCCCTACAAAAGGTTTATGTAGTAGCTGTGGCTGCGCCAAAGGTAAGGCATGAAAATCGGACACTGCGGTTGTGGCGAGATTCACTACACCTAGCCAAAATTGTGGTGGGCCTAAACTTAGGCCCCGTTCGCTTGGCTGAATTTGATTGAAAAACACTGTTTTGGCTGAATTGTTGTGAGAAAAAAAAACATTGTTCCGGTTGAAAAAAAAAGCCGAATAAGCTAGATTATAAGGTAAGCCGAAGGGCCGTGTTCAACCAAACCGTGTGAATGTGGCAGCCTTATATACCTCTGCTATGGCACGGAGTAGCAGGCAACCGACTGTGTTCAGATGCGAGGACTAAAGTTTAGTCGTGTTATATTGTATGTTCGGATGTTAATTATGAGGACTAAACATGAGCTAATTATAAAACTAATTACATAAGAGTAGACTAATTAGCGAGATGAATTTATTAAGCCTAATTAATTTATAATTAGCAAAATATTTACTTTAAGGCGCGTTTAGTTTGAGTCCAAAGGATGCCATGCCATGCCGCAACTTCAGCGCTGCAATTGCGACATGCGTTTGCTTCACTGCCCCATTTATGGTTGCCGCGGTCTTGCCATGGTCCTCTAGTGCATTTTGGGTGCCAAAACGTGCCGCAGTGCGGCGGTCAATTTCAGCATCGCACTTGCGGCGTGCGTGGCCACACGTCCGACGCGGTAGCTTCTGGACACCGTCCAAACGTGCCCTTAGTTAGGCCAGGGCCTAGCAAGTGGGTATGCTGGGCCTTTGTGCTGTGTATCATGTCGGCCCACAGTCATGTTGGCCACGTCTTCATTATATTCTACCTCCCTAAACTATTGTTTTAGTCTGTTTCTCATACTTGAACTTTAAAACTAGAATCGTACCCTCTGAGCTCTTACAACTGTTCAAATTAACTTTGTTCAGTTGGTTTTCGAGTGGTTTTGAGGGTAGCTTTGTCTTTTTTAGTTAAAATAAAAAAATACTCTCGCTATTCTAAATTGTAATAAGTCATTTTAGTTTTTCTAGGTAGTACATAGTAAGATAATAAAAATAATGTATCTAGAAACGTCAAAACGATTTATAATTTGGAACAATAAAGTTTGAATTCTCGAAATCCATTCTCACCTCCAGCCCTAACTATGCTCCGCCCTGCAGAAGACAACCTTTTTCTTGTGATGAGCAAGAGGATCTCAAAGTGTTCGGAAGTAAAACAAAATGGAGTTTGCAAGTGGAGAAAAACGATTTACTAATGTGAGATGTGCTACCAGCGGTAGAAAGGCCGTTTACATAAAGAAACTTCATAGTAATTTCGACGGAAAATACTACTGCATTTATTGTCATTTTTACGCCTAATTTGTAAAAGACCCTAATATTTCTTGAGCATTAGTTGAGTATTTGTCCTTTTCATCTTTTCCCCAACGATGAGGTCATCTTATGAAGTGACGGAATGTTTTCTTGGGAAGTAGCCGCGGGTTTGTCTAAGTAGGCCGCCAGTCAAAATATCTTGTTCAGTACTCTAAAAATAAAATCCATATTCAAGTCAAAAGTCTAGCAGTCACAGTCAGTCTTCCATCAAAACAAAACAAAAAAGTCAGTCACACATTCGCAATCAGATACACATGGACTCAACTTTACAAGACACGCGTCACACGATGCCGGTGGCTCGATCGGTGCTCGCCAACAACAATACTGTTCAGTGGAAGCATTCAGTGGTCAGATGACAGTTGGTTTCATCCACCACGCGGCAGGACCATAGTACCCTGTTAATAGGGTACCTACCTGGCTTCAGTGACCAATATCAAGGACTTTACTAAAAAGTATGCCACACAAAATTTCTATATATAATTCGATTAAATTATTTATCAATTTGATAAATAATTATAATTTTTTTACAATATAATTCAGTATATAGCCAATAAATAAAATGATAAGTTTTATGACCTGTTAGGTCAGCTACGACTAGTTATTAGCTGCGGATAAAAAATATCTCAAATTAGTTGGGGTGGACCAGCTAGTTGGCTAAGAGCAACTCCAAAAGACTCTATACCTCCTTCCCAATATGAAGGAATAGAGATTTTGGTCGAAAAAACCCCCCTCATTGTATCTTCAATTGGATCTCTAAATATAGACGTCCTCTATTCCAATTTTTTTGCTAGCTAAAGATGGCGAGCGAGGATGACTCTCTAGAGTGAGCACTAAGATATAGAAATGTTGTTAGAGGGTACAGAGATATAGAAAACGTCACCCAAACAAGTTATTAAATAATAATGATTTAGATAGTAAATTTTAGAAACACTCTTAAAGATGCAATAATAACTAGTTAAAAACTTGGCTAAAATATTAGCTTCATATTAGCCCCGTGTTTAGATGGGTTAGGACTAAAGTTAGCTCACTAACAATTAGCCATGCATCCAAACAGGATCATAATTTCGAAGATGAAGTTGAAAACTTCTATAAATTACAATAAAACTAGTTCAAATGATGTATTGATAGTTTGAAATATAGACTACAATATAATTATTTGTATTTTTTAGCTGACGGTTAAATATATAAGTTTTTTATTTTTTTTATTTTTTACAATATATAAATATATATATATACACACACTAGGAGCCACACACTAGTAGAGAAACGACTTTTGATCCACTTCAAAATTTAGCTTTAGTCCTGGTATTTTTCGTGCCCAGGACTAGAGAAACCTTTAGTCCCAGTTGGTAGCTTCAACCGGGACTAAAGGTCCCTGCCCAACGGCTAGTGCGGTAGGCTTTTGCTGTAGGAGACCTTTAGTCCCAGTTGGATCTACCAACCGGGACTAAATGTTAACTTTTACTTCCGATTGGTCCCTCCAACCGGGAGTAAGAGTCTACTCCCGGCTGAAGGCTCCGTCCGGGACTAGAAAGGGATCTTTAATCCCGGTTGCTGTCTCCAACCGGGACTAAAGATCCCTCCAATGGGGCCGTTCGCTGGTCTGGAAGTTCTAGATCAGCCAGCTGCTCCCCCTCACATTTTACTGTCCACCAAACCAGCCGAACAGTGTTTCTCTCTCACACAACCAGCCAGTTTTAGCCAAGTTTCAGACCAGCGAACGGGGCCAATATACCCCTTCTTCCTCCCCGAGCTCGAGCCACTTCGAGCTCAGTGTTCTTGCTTCATCGTCGACCTCTCTTCTTTCTCATCGCCAGTAATCACAAGATTTCTTCGATTTCTCCATCGATTCTTCGGTTCTAAAGGTTACCAACTTTATACTCTCATATTTCATCAGTAGCATATCTCATTTTATGGACTAGATATATGTGGTTTTTTATGGTGGATTTTTTTGTAAGCCATTTAAGCTCAAAATCATTTTAAAGTTTGCATATTTGGATGAAGGAAGGTTAAAGTAGTTATTTAAAACTAGTATTCAGCTTTCATTTCTAGCATGCATAGCACACTTCATGGTTTAGAGATATAGAGAATTTTAGAGGTTTTTTAATTTTATTTGTTTATAAAATGAGAAATTTATATTATATTAAAAATGAGTATAGAGGGTAGATGGCAACTGCTTCCGGGTCCTCGGCCTCTCATCGGGTTCCAAAGCGACTGAGGCCGGACCTCCCTCTCATTGCATGCGGCAAGTGTGAGGAGAAGATTGTGATGGAGTACCGGGTGAGGAAGGAGTGTCCCAACAAGGGTCGTATCTTCTACAAGTGTCCGGATCGCAATGTGAGTTATTTTGTCGTATTTGATGATTATGGTTAATTTATACTTATTTTCATGATGATTGTGATTAAAGTTCTAATTTTTTATTATAATTTCAGTGGGATGGCACTGGATGTTCAGGCTGGTACTGGGAGGAAGAGTATGTTGAACACGTGCAAAACTCTCTTGCACAGGCGGCTACGGCGGCTGATGAGGCAGTGATCTATAGAAGATGCCCATAGATGTTGAACAAACGCATGATCTGTCTGTTTTAGTTGGGATTGGTCGTGAAATTCTTATGCTGCTGAAGTGCGTTTTAGCTTTAGTTTTTTAGTGGTAGTTGGGACTGTCTACATTGTAGCGAGACTTTCATAAATTAATACCTTGTATGGTGGCATGCATGTCGTATAATTAACTAATTATGTTTTAGGTTTTAATATGGTATGTATATTATGTAATGCAGATGAGCCGGCATTGGATGTACAATGCTGATTGCCGCTCCCAAGAGTTCATTGAGGGCGTGCATTCTTTCTTACGTGTGGCCGACGTAAACAAACGCGATGGTTTCATATGCTGCCCATGAGCCATATGTAAAAATTTGAAGGAATATGCTAGCTCAAGGAGTCTTCATTCACACTTATTGAAGTCGGGTTTCATGCTAAACTATATTTGTTGGACGAAGCACGGAGAAACTAGAGTTGTAATGGAAGAAGGTGAAGAAGAACAATGGGACGATGATGACATTATTGCTTAATATGGTGCCTTCAATGATACTACAATGGAGGAAGCTGAAGAAGAGGTATGGGCAGAATATGAGCCCGTTGATGATCTTGGTCAGGCCATTTGTGACGTACAAAGAGAATGCGAAAGTGAAAAGGAGAAGATCAAGTTTGAGCGCATGCTAGAGGATCACAAGAAATTACTATACCCAACTTGTGATGCGGGGTAGAAAAAGTTGGGTATCACACTGGAATTGCTGCAATGGAAGGCAAAGAATGGTGTATTTGACAAGGGATTTGGGGAGTTACTGAAAATCCAAAAGAAGATGCTTCCGAAGGATAACGAATTGTCCGTCACTACGTACGAAGCAAAATAGGTAGTCTGCCCTTTGGGATTAGAAATCCAGAAGATACATGCATGTCCTAATGACTACATCCTCTACCGTGGCGAGGAGTATGAGAAGTTAGATGCATGCCCGGTATGTCATGCATCGCGGTATAAGATCAGACGAGATGACCCTGGTGATGTTGAGGGCGAACGTCCCACGAGGAAAATCCCTACCAAGATTATATGGTATGCTCCTATAATACCACGCTTGAAACGTCTGTTCAGAAACAAAGACCATGCAAAGTTATTGCGATGGCACAAAGAAGACCGTAAGATAGATAATATGTTGAGACACCCTGTTGGTGGGTCCTAGTGGAGAGCAATCGATAGAGAATTCCTGGAGTTTGCAAATGACGCAAGAATCTTAAGGTTTGCTTTAAGTACGGATGGTATGAATCCTTTTGGGGAGCAGAGCAGTAGTCATAGCACTTGACCTATTACTCTATGTATCTACAACATTTCTCCCTGATTATGCATGAAGCGTAAGTTTATTATGATGCCAGTAATCATCCAAGGCCCAAGGCAACCTGGCAACGACATCGATGTGTACCTGAGGCCACTAGTTGAAGAACTTCTACTTTTGTGGAACAGACCAGGTGTACATATGTGGGATGAGCACAAACAGAAGCACTTTGACCTACGAGCATTGTTGTTCGTAATAATCAATGATTGGCCTGCTCTAAGTAATCTTTCAGGACAATCAAACAAGGGATATAATGCGTGCACGCACTGTTTCGATGACATTAAAGGTATATTCTTAAAAAAATGTCGAAAGGTCGTGTACCTTGGTCATCGTCGATTTCTTCCTGCGAATCACCCCCTAAGAAAGAAAGTCAAGCATTTTAAAGGTAAGGCAGACCACTAGACCAAGTCGAGCAACCAAACTAGTGAGGATGTACTTAATATGGTCAAGGATGTGAAAGTAGTATTTAGAAAAGCACATGGCAGCGAACCTATTCCGAACGACGCTGATGGTCACGCACCCATGTGGAAGAAGAAGTTCATATTTTGGGAGCTACCCTATTGGCAAGTCCTAGAAGTCCGTAGCGCGATCGATGTGATGCACCTGACAAAGAATCTTTGTGTGAACCTGCTAGGCTTCAATGGTGTGTATGGGAAGCCTAAGGACACACTTGAAGCATGACAGGACCTGCAGTGTTTGAAAGAACGAGACAACATGCATCCAGAGAAGACAGATGATGGACGTCATTACTTAAGTCCTACCAGCTACACTCTTAACAAAGAAGAGAAGGAAAGCATGTTTGAATGCCTAGCAAGCATCAAGGTACCATCTAGATTCTCCTCGAATATAAAGGGTATAATAAATGTGCCAGAGAAGAAATTTCTAAACTTAAAGTCCCATAACTGCCACATGCTCATGACGCAATTACTTCTTGTCAGCTTTGAGTTGGTGTTCCCTCCTTCCTTCTTTAATATCATGACACCCCTCTGAGTTCATCTGGTCAAGGAGATTAGCATTCTCGGTTTTGTGTTCTTGCACAACATGTTCCCATTTGAGAGGTTCATGGGAGTCCTAAAGAAATATGTTCACAACCATGCTCGGCCAGAAGGAAGCATCGCCAAGGGCTATGAAACAGAGGAGGTAATTGAGTTTTGTGTTGACTTTATTCCCGACCTTGACTCGATTGGTGTTCCTGAATCGCGACACGAGGGGAGACTAAGTGGAAAGGGGACACTAGGGAAGAAACCATATATTGGTACGCAGGACAATTATTTTAATAAAGCACACTACACAGTTCTGCAAAACTCGTCCTTGGTGGATCCGTATATCGAGACACATAAAGAGTTGCTCCGATCCGAGTTTCCAAGGAAGTCTGAAGCTTGGATTATGCGTCAGCACATGAAAACTTTTAGTGACTGGTTGCGAAAAGAATGTTAGGGTGATGAGAGTATTAATAAGCAACTGTATTTATTGGCTAGGCAGCCATCGTGGCATATCCTCACATACAAAGGGTACAAGATAAATGGAAATACATTTTACACAGTAGCCCAAGATAAAAGGAGCACTAACCAAAACAGTGGTATCCGCATAGATGCCACCGACCCTAATGGAAATAAGCAAACATATTATGGCCGCATAGAGGAGATATGGGAACTAAACTATGCACCTACTTTTAAGGTACCTTTGTTCAAGTGCCAATGGGTAAAGGCGACTGGAGGCAGGGTAGCAGTCGACAACCAGTATAGAATGACAATCGTGGACCTCAACAATATTAGGTACAAAGATGAACCGTTCGTCCTTGCCAAGGATGTGAATCAGGTGTTCTATGTCAAGGACATGTCTACAAAACCGAAGAAAGAGAAAAACAACAACGACCCAATCAATGAGCCAAAGCGCCACATAGTTCTTTCAGGAAAAAGAAACATCGTCGGAATTGAAGACAAGTCAGACATATCAGAAGATTATGAAAAGGATGACCGAATTCCACCCTTCACAGCGAACAAAGACACAAGCATCCAGCTAAATGATGAGGACACTCCATGGTTACGGCGCGATCATAACCAAGGGATATACATTAAGAAGAAGTTCACTACTGTGCCCGCTTGATATATATAGTGATGTTTAATAGTGTGTATTAGAGGTATTATGTAATAACTATGAATTCAGAGATGTTTATTAGGTGTTTCCTTTTTTCTATGTTCAGATTAAATTTGTGTTTGATGGTAGGATTTCCATGTCGCTTTTGGACAATGAGTGATGAAAAAATGAAAAGATTTACGTTAAAATGATGCGAAAACAAATTTTCAATCGAAAACAAAAGTTTTAATGATTTAAATTAAACACTACATTTTTGCATTAACGAAATAGTAATTATTAATGACATTATGTTCCAACATTTATAAGAAAAAACAAAAAACTTTAGGTCACACAATTTTCTTGTGTGCAATAAAACAAAAGTAAATCCATATTCTTTTAAAACAATTTTATGCCGTGTATTTAATTTACTGTGCAATTAACAAGACTTTGACATTTTATAGAAAGAAATATATAAAAAACAAATGGAGCTTGAACGGGCGGCAAGTGAAACTGCAGCCCAACTTTAGTCCCGGGTAGATCTACCACCCGGGAGTAAAGGTGGGCTGCATTCTTTGCTGCCCGCCAAAATACGCCTTTAGTCCCGGCTCGTAATACCAGCCAGGACTAAAGGTCTTTTCGTCCCAGACGTTTACAGGACCCGGGACTAAAGGTCCCTCCCCTATATAAGGCGGTCGTTTCTTCTTCCTCCTCACTCTTCGTCTTCGTCGCCCATCGCCACTGCCGTCGCCGCCGTCCTCATCACCGTCGCCCGTGGCTGTGCGCCTCTTCCATGTGCCTCTTCCACGAGCCGCCGCCACCGCAGAACGTACTTCCAGTATGTTTTACACATGGTTCATCTGTTTTACACATGGTTCATCTGTTTTACACAAGGTTCCGCAAGTAGGCCCGACGAGGACGACTGACTAGCTTCGTCCTTGCACATGGTTCGTCTGTTTTACACCTTAATGCTATTACTTGTACTTCCAGTCTGTTGATGTGTTGTGTATCGGTATAAGAAAAATTAGCAGAAATTGGTTAAAAAAAGTTAGTCTAGAAGAGTTTAGTCTATTTTGTTGTCATCGGAGAAGTTTTCTTTCATCGGTCTAGATAGATTATATATATATATATATATATATATATATATATATATATATATATATATATATATATATATATATATATATATATATATATATATATATATATATATATATATATGTTTATTTTCATGTCTCAAAAAACCCCAAAAAAATTGAAACACTGCATTGTAAATTTACATGCCAATGTCGTTAGTTCCAATGTCTTGTACTCTTATTTTTGTCTTCACGTCTGTCAAATTTGACTATCGATGCACTGCTTTGTACTGTAGGTATGAAAATCATATTTAAAATATAGCGTTGCTTCAGTTTGTAGGTATGAAATTAGCCGCTGATTCAGTTTATGGTATTGATGTCTTGTTGAAATCGCTGTGTTTGGATGTTTTTATGTGATGTTTGATTGAAAAGCCAAGTGCTGACAAGATTTTGAAGGCAACTCCAAAGGCCCATGGTCAATGCGTTTGTTGTTTTAATTTGTTGCAAGTCATATTTTTCTATTTTAAAATTAACTAAGTTTATGAAATATCTCAATAACAACTATAATATTGAATAAGTGCACCATCAACTGCAATACTAGATAAGTGCACCATCCGCTACAATTTTAAACTAGTGTACTGTCAATAATTTTTTGGTACATATTTTAAGATATATTTTTTAAACTTAGTCAAAATTAAGAGACTTTCACAAAACTAAAACAACCTATTATGCTACATAATATAGATGGTCCCATCGCATTGAATGGGCACTGTCGAAAGATGGTCTCATCACTTTGAATTAGTAGTCTTGAAAAAAATTATGTCTGTGTCATTGCGTCAGACTTAAAATACGACGAAATGAAGACTTGCCAATAAATTTCGAGTGTAGTTATACATATTAGAGAGTTTTATATTTATATTGTTATATATATAAATTTGTTATATATATCACTAGCCAATAAATATTTCTAAAAAATAAGAAATCAAAGTTATGCTTTGGAGACTTGAATTTCGAGTGTAGTTATTTAATTAATTTTAAACACATGACTCGATCCATTTTATAGATATATGGTTTTTATTTTTTATAGATATATCTAGTGGTGTAAAAGTTAGATGGCTGCCCTGAGAGACAACATGGATGAAGAAATGATGGATATTATCAACACCGACACTCAATTTACCGATGGTGACCAGCAAGATGTAGATGACGGGGGTCAATACCTGGCTCTTGAAAATGAGCAAGAAAATATTGTGCAAGAAAATACTGGAGAGGTATATATATTTATATATATATTTGAATATTATATATATATATTTGAATATCTATCATCTATTATGTATACACATGATATTTATTTATTCTTTTTTTATACGTAGCCCTCTAGATTGACGACCACAACGGTGAAAAACAAAAATATTCGAGCCTCGAAAAAGCCATTGGAGAGCGCTACATAATATTGAAATTCAATATCGAGACAGGCGAACCACTTGGTCCATATGCAAGGAAATTCATGCAACACTGTGGGTACCTTGTAGGGGACAGACTTCCGATCAGTGCCCGTGAATGGAAGCAAAAGATCAATGAGCCTCATGTTAGTTTTGTCTCCGATCTTGATAAGAATTTAATTTGGGATGATATCATTCAACATTTCACATTGCAAGCGGATGATTATGATAATATCAACGATGATGAATTGAAGGAGCTAGTTCGAAAGTGGGCTATAAAGAAGATGGCCACATAATTCCAGATTTGGAAGAAATCCATATACATGAAATACGTTAAGAAGAACCTAACGCCCAATTTCAATACTAGGGGTCCGCTCGCGAAGTTAAGGC
Organism: Miscanthus floridulus; assembly: GCF_019320115.1. NCBI lineage: Eukaryota > Viridiplantae > Streptophyta > Magnoliopsida > Poales > Poaceae > Miscanthus > Miscanthus floridulus. The sequence goes on along the minus strand of NC_089587.1, from coordinate 208,113,740 downwards.
CATACTGGAATGATTTTGTACGGTACAAGACATAAAAAAAGGGTGAGGAACGAGTGAGAAGGAACCAAGAGAATGCCCGACATAAGGTATACCACTATGGCATGGGATAAGGTGGCTACGCGACTGCCATTTCCAAGTGGGGGAAAATGGAAGCGGACATTCTCGCCAAAGGTATCACACAAAAATCACTCAATTGGCCCAAACACGCGAAGAATTTATTTTTCGTTCATGAGGGAAGACTGGACCTAGAGACCGAGAAGCTGGTTCATGGCCCAAAACTCGAAAGAGCAACACAAAGATTTTCTTATGCTCTACAAGCTAAAGCTATTGGTGCGTTTAGGCCCAATAGAGAGAAGGATGAACTGATATATGCCATCGGGACTGCTGAACACAGTGGCTGAATGAGAGGTTTAGGACGGAACATTTCTTGGAAGCATGGTTTCCCTAATGAAAGAGATACCTATAGAAGCCGGCAGAGAAGGACGGATGAGGAAGCAGCGCGGATCAGCAGGTTGGAGGAATATGTTCGTGAGTCACGGGAGGCATTGCTTCAAGCATAGGAGCGTGAAAAGACATGCAAGCTAGAATGTAGTAGGAAATCATAAAGCAAGTGCAAATAGCAAAGAGTGCCCAAAGGCAGGCATCAAATCTAGGAATTAATATTAATATTAATATTAGCCCTCCTGATTAGTTGAAAAGCAGCTGCGCTTCCACAGAGTTACCAAATCAAGATGATGCAATGCTACGTTTCCCCGTTGATGACATCACTGCACCGTTTACATCATGTGAGCTACATATTCCAAAAGGGAATGCCACAATCATGGTGGCTCTCGGTTTTTTTTCTCCTCTAGATCCTACCAAGACACCAAGAATCCATGAGGTAATAATACCACCTGGATATGTTAGCGTATTAGTGGATAGAGTTAACAAAGGTTTTAGTGATCTGTCTCTTGACATTCTAGGAGGTGATGGGGAGAAGACTCTAGGAGAAGCAGAGAAGACATTCATACTATGGCGCAAGCGCTACATCATTATTCCTGGGGTCTCTAGTCCACCGTCGCTTCCTCAACTGTCAGACAATAGGTGCGGACAAAAGTGAACGAAACAAATTTTTCATTAATTTTCTATTGACATGCATGATTAATAATAATAATTTTTTATACCTAATTATTCTTTTTTGTACTCACACAACAGGGCCTCCGCCAACCTAAGTCCAATTATTCAATCTTCAGATCATTATAGTGCTCTAGGCAATGATTATGCAACGTCGCCACTGCCGCCACCTCCAAGGAGGTCTTCAACGCCTCCAAGGAGGTCTCCAACGGCTGCCCCGCCTCCCTTGATGACCAAGAAGCAGCCAGCTCCTAAGAGGTCCGTCCCGCAAATGAAGCTGTTGGCCCACCAGCCGGTAAAGAAGAAAGCCTCCTCTAATCCAATTATTCCACAAAAACTGTCTTATGAGAAAAGTGAAAAGGAATTAAATGTTACAGTACAAAAAGATATGAACAGTTCTTCAAAAAAGTAAGAAAGCAACGATAAGAGAGGGAGAACCCAGAGAAATCGTACTTCTACCTACCTCTAGATCTTCTAAGAAAGAAGGTAGACCAGAAAAAGCGGGAATCTCAAAAGACCCTGCCAAAATCGGACTACGACCGCTCTCTCACCAAGTCATTTGAGGCGGCGCAGAAAAAGACTAGAGCAAGGAAAGGTGTTGCACAACTCGGACAACAATCGCAACAATCAATCCCCCCTCTTGTCATTCGTAATGAATATGGCTCAAACTTAGACTTACTTGACGTCGATTTTGAGGACCTGGTTTGGTTTTACGAGGATACTGGTTTGGACCTTGCCCAAGTGCTCGCTGAAGGACCATCTGCTCCGAAAGTAGATCCTTGAAAGAAATTTGAATATGGAAAGAGTCTATACAACCCTGAGGCCTTAGGTGAACCGGGTATGCAAATGTACCTGCTAAACAAGTGGTATATGGCGGCGTGTGAACGGGGAGGGACGACCTTTGTTTCTATCAGAGTTAGAAACCAACAGTACTTCCGTGACGATGACGTTATATATGTTGAGTTTTTAGAATTACACCAACTATGCCACCTGGACTCTCTCGACAAAAGTCTCATTAGCTGGTATTGTCTATAAGTGTGATTATTTTCTACTATTAAAGTGTGTATATATATAAAGCTACATGTATATATATAAATTATATATCCTCATACTATATTTTTATATATGCAGATATGAGATGACAGAACTTAGAAAGAGAAAGGATAATGATGTTGGTTTTGTTGATCCAAATGTTGTATCCAAACATCATAATCCCCCGTCTAAATGGAAAGCTGAACTTGAGAAAAATCTCATGAGGTTCTTAGTGAACCAACAAAACAAGGACATACGCTTTCCCTACAACTTCAAGTGAGTGTTAAATTATTAATGTCGATCATATGAACATTTATTCAATTATTTGCTTACTAGCTAAGCTACATCCTATATATATATATGTTGACTCTAGTTAATGTCGATCATATTTGTGTATAAAAACATATGCAGCAATCACTAGATATTGATGGTCATCGATATGGCCAATAGTCGGTTGAGCATCTTAGACTCGTTAAGAAAAGAGCAAACAGAGTACCAAGACATGATAGATATTATTCAAGGGTAATTTAGTCTCTCTAGCAACTATATATACCCGATCTCTTAACAGCAACAATTATTAAAGGCCAAATTAATTTTTTATTTTATTGGGTGTAGTGTTTGGAAAAGTTTCATTGAGGAACACCACATGAAATATTACAAAGCGCCACTGGATGTAATCGCACACAAAGTAAGTATTAGCTACATTTATTTATATATAATTCAATTAACACCATGAATGCTTTCAATTCACCGGATCTTTTTTCTCGTAAAAGTGGGTTCTGAGGCAAGAACATGGGACCAACTACTGCGGATACTATGTTTACGAGTTCATTATGGCGTACTAAAAAAGAACTCCTGAAGAGATCCTCAAAGTACGTTATATAAATATATTTATATATTCACAATTTCTTTTATTGCTCATATATATAAGTAATCACGTGACCAACACACACACATATATATATATATATTAATACTTTTTCTTTAACTTTTATTGAAGACTCTATGGTTGAAGGAAAAAGTCATACGACGTGACCAACTGAAAGCAATTCAAGAGACCATAGTAGGATTTCTTAATGACCAGGTCTTAAACCCCGCCGACGAGTTCTACAATGACATGAACGAAATATAAAAGCCAAACCAGATGGAGTGAATTTGTTATCCCAAGGATATGATAGAATATACGATGCAAGCTTTATTTGTAATATATATATACATATTATATGTACATAAAATAACGTACAATATATGTATATGCGTGTAATATATACGTTAGTTTCATACTTTAGTTTGTACAAAATGTTCGAACATTATAAGTGCGTAGAATACGTATATTATTAGAAGCGTAGAATGCGTATTCGAAAACCTATTCAAAAACCAAAACGAATCATCAATTGAAAATAGAAACAAAAAAGAAAAAGAAAAAACCCTTTAGTCCCGGTTGGTAATACCAACCGGGACTAAAGGGCCGACCCACGTGGCCAGGCCGGGAGGCCTCTTTAGCCCCGGTTGGTATTACCAATCGGGTCTAAAGTTGGACCTTTAGTCCCGGGCGAGAAACCGGGACTAAAGGAGGGGTCTTTAGTTCTGAATCCGTGCTCTCGATTGGGAAACCAGGACTGAAGGGGTTTTCCAACCAGGAGTAAAGCTTGTTTCTGTACTAGTGATAGTATGCCGAGGCATACCTGGCATACCACCTGTAACAACCCAAAAATCCATACACCAAAAATCACAACTACAAAATTTTTGTTGTTACCCTATGCAATGTTGAGTGATATCTGTAGGAGCCAACCCTAGGTGTTGCATTAGATGTAACCCAACTAGACAATTTCATGAGCATGGCATGTCATTTGTTAATTATGTTTATTTAGATACTGACAAATAAAACATAGCATACATTGTTAACTCAAATGGTGATTTGGATTTTCATTTGTTTTATGTAATGCCTAACAACTCCTTTAAAGAAATAAACCATAAAGTAATTATTAATCAAACCAAAGAATAGATGCTTAAAGAGAAAACTATTTTTATTTTTGTATAACAAAACTACACCTATTTTTGTTATACAAAATAGCTAAACAAAATTCCTAATATATATAAAAGAATGTTGTGGGCCTCATATCTAAAACTCCAATGAATAAGGTACACTAATTTTGAATTCAAATTCCAAATCAATTCGAATTTAAACAAAGGAGAAGAAAAATAAAATAGAAAAAGGAAAAGAAATGGAGAAGGCCAGCAGCTAGCTTGGCCTGCTCGGCCCGCTAGCGCGCAGCAGCAGCCGGCCCAACCAGCCAGCCCAGCTTGCGCGCACAGCAGCACCCGGCCCAGCAAGCAGCCCTGCTTCGCGCGCAGGCCAGCCCAACTCGCGTAGCCGGCCTAGCCAGCCAGCCCAGCGCGCAGCGCACGCCCGCGCGCCTTCTGCTTCGCCCGCTGTCACTGCCAACCTGGCCCCACGCGTCAGCCACACCCCGACACAGTGTCGTCTTCCTCCCCACGCCAGCACCGCCTCCGACCGAGACCCAACCAAAGTGACAGGCGCGGGCCCGGGATCACGCGAATCACCTGGCCCTGTCCCCTTGGCGCCACGCCCACGCAACCTCCACGCCAACCACCCACGCCTGCGATGCCGTTCGATGCCCTCGATGCATCGCCAGCCGTCCGCCCCGTTCACCATGGAAGGAGCTCGGACCCCGGGGCTATAAAGCAACGCCTAGAGCCCTAGGGATTCCATAGCCACCGTCGCCGCTTGGTGGCCAACAGCCCGCACCGCACCGAGAGAAGAGGGTCGAGAAGGAGTTCGGAAGAGGGGGAGACGAACAGAGAGAGCTCGGAGGCGCCGATCACCAAAGCCGGAGCGCTGCCCCACGTGCCTACCCTGACAACGCACCTCGCCACCGCGCCACCACCGGACGCCGCCAGCACCGCTCGGTGAGTCTTTTGGCTGAGACCTCCTCCCAGCCCTTGGACGCCGTAGCAGAGCACGCGCACGCCATGCTCCCACCGTCACCGTCATGGCGCGGCCACCACTGGTGCACCCGGCCGCCTCGCTAGACTAGGAGGTAGTCGTAGCACCACCGTGACGCCCGGAGGGTAGCCGCGTAGACCGAGACCCCGTTAGTCGGCCACAACGTCCTGGCCACGAGCATCGGACCTCGGTCGGAGTTCCGCCGTGCACCATCACCGCGCGCGGACTCCGCCACGCCCAAAGGTCGTCGTCGGCACTTTACCATGTCGCCCGCTAGCCGTATGAAAGGGAACGGGGCACCAGGACCCCTAGAACAGCCCCTAGCTGCCCCGTCGGCGAGCACCGCCACGACCAAGCCGCCGACCACTGTGGCCAACGCCCTGGGAAGCCCTGGCCACCACCTAGACCCCACCATCGTGTTCGCCGTGGCCTGGTGAAGCTTTTCCCCACCTTAATTGGACGCCAGCGCCGCCGTAGGAGCTCACCGGTGAGCACACCACCGGCGGGAGCACGCCGGGGATGGAAGCAGAGGACTCCTCTCGCCGACCGCACGCGCCTGCACTCGGTGCACATGGATCAGGCCAGAGGGAAGAAGGGTGGACTCGGTCCTCCGAAGACCAGCCAACGGTCCATGGACCGTGAACATGAGTCCACCGTGAACCACGCAGTATGGGCTGAGCTGTGAACGAAGCCCAGTGGGGGCCCTCGGCTACGACGTGGCAGCGCCACAGCATGCCACGTGTCCGGGCCGGCCCGGCCCAAATCCAGCCCCGTCCAGGCCCAACCGGCCTAGTTCGAACCCGGTCCGTGTTGACCGTTGACCGGTCAACATTGACCGATTGACTGGACCCACCTGTCAGCGTCACTGAGACTCTGGACCCACATGTTAGTAAGTGATGTCATGCTGACGTCATGACAATGTCACGCGGGTCCCACCTATCAGCAACAACACAGCCGAGGTGACGTCACGCTGACGTCACGATGACGTCAGCAGTCCTGGCCCCACACGTCAGTGACTAGGAACCGTTGACTCGCCCGTTGACTTGACGTTGACTTTGACCGAACCCACAAGTCAAGTGACCCAAGAGCCTCTGGCCCCACCTGTCGGAAACGATGACGTTGATGACGTCATGCTGACGTCAAGATAACATCAGCAGGACCCCACTTGTCAGCTCAGAGTCAAGCCGATGACGTGACGTCAGCATGCCACATGGACCAGTCACAGCGTGACACGTGCCAGCCCAGGATTAATTCAGCCTTTTCCATTTTCAGAGATGAATTAAACTTCAGAAATTTATAACTAATTCATATGACCTCAGAAAAATACAAAACCAGGACCAAAATTCATCTAAAATCGAGCTTTACGCAATGAACCCATGTTTGAGTGTATTTGACTATTTTGAATTTTTATTGCTTCTTTGTGCTATTCTATAAACGTCGCTAACGCGACTATAATGCGATCGTTGCAGACTCGGAGGAGAACTAGACGGACGAGGATCGTGAGTACCGTGAGGAGAACGAAGACAACTACACTGAAGATGCCACATCCCACCCAATCTCGTAGCACCTATTACGCATGGCTAATATAGAACTGCTATTGCTTACTTACTGTTATAATCATACAATGATAGGACTTACATGGTAGTATGCTTACTTGATGGCCTTTACCTTGACGCAACCTTACCCCTGCATACCCTGCTATTAGGCTAGACACACACTTACTGCTATATATCATTGCTTACACTTCTACTACGCTTATACTACATTAATGCGTGGTGGAAACTGGTGTTATGTGGACTACGGGGAAAGTGCTGCGTGTGTGACTTGGGTGTGTGGAGGGTGAGGGTTGTGTCGACCAAATTGGAGTATACGACGAGCCTGGGGCAAGTCTTGCCATGGGGTGCTACCTGGGCACCCCTGGAATGGATACATGTGGTGGGTAAATGGTATATGAGGTGGTCCTGGGTGTGAACCTGTGATGGGAGGAGCTCGGGATGGAGGTGCTGTGGTGGCACAGTAAATGGAAACCCTGATGAAGACATTCTAGCTTGGTCATCCCTAAGGACTTACTAGTACTCAGATTCACCAGGAAGCCTTACGTACTACTCGCCCTATATGGTGTGGGACGGCCGGACTACTTGGTAGGATATTGCCACTACTGCTAGGTTGATAGCGGACAGTGTAAGGAGGTACGGGGCGCGGAGGATTTCTCCCACACCCTTCTGAGACTTCATGGAGACCTTGTGGACCCGCCTCATAACTCACAGTTTCAGCCACCCCAGACTAGACTTGGGGTGTACCAGGGCTGAATGGTAGAGTGGCACTATCCTAGGCTAGCAAGCGGCCGGAATCAGCCCAGTTGACGACGGTCAGCGAGGAAGGCGGATCTTGTGGTTATGTAAAACCTCTGCAGAGTGTATGGTTGATCGATCGATATATGTGCCGACTTGTCGGCTATGGACCTTTTCTGGGTTTCGCTTAAACTAGATAGTGAGATGAGTCCTTCTCTTCTTCCTCCGTGAGAGAGAGTCGGTCATAACCAGGGGCTACGGGCCTTGAGGCAGTGCCGAGAGGGAGTCGGCCTATCGACTGAGCGATGGTATGGTGATGGTGGTATATCAATCCCAGGATCGAAACCTGGCTTTGGATGGGAATGGGGTGCAATGTGTGTGGAAATGGTGTTAAAACTTGACCAATTATTATTATTTACTTGATATGCTAAAACATAGGAAGCCCCAGCCTTATAAGTTCCTTCTAATTATATCCAACTTGCATCCAATTTCCACAAAGCAATGCTCATAGGGTGGGAGTGGCCAGTACAAATCGTACTGATAAATTTTGGCACACAGGTTCTGCTGAGGAGTATAGGTCCGAGGAGTTTGACGGTTGAGGGGTTCGTGCCTACGCTCGAGTTTGGCGATCTTATCTTCAAGCTGTTCTAAATGAATGCTACTTTTGATTCTGCCAATGCGGCGATGTAATAAATTATGTAATTCCGCACTATTTGTACTTTGATATTATCGTTGTATGGATGTGGTATTCGACTGAAAATTTGGGTAATATGATCTACAACGATCTTATTACACTTTGACTCTGTGGATTTCCCTTCGCGAAAATCAGGCCATTTCACTCCCTAGATCCGTCCATGCTTGGCTTGAGTGAGATTCATCACCCCCCTTATTTCTCATATTTTTGTTTGGCCCCTCCATGTAACGGGAGGTTCAACATGTTAGGCTTAATGTTGAGGAATGTGCTAATAATCTCATTAAAATTCAGGGTAGACTTAACAATAACCACTATTACATATGTAAGAAACACCGTTTTTGGGAGAGATGGCTCCACCTCGATTTGGGATAATGTTTTTATTAATTTATGATAAAGTGAATACATATTTATGATACATGTGCTACTATAAAAGTGAGGATCCATCACATTGTACACATAACACGTACATATCCAATTTACAAACAAGCCTGACAAAGACAATTCACCAACAGTAAACTTAATTATCAAATACAAAACTTATTAGACCCATCACATTGTCGTTCTACCTGAGTTCCGAATATCATCGTCACGATGACATAGAGAGGGAGAAGTATGAAAGCTGACGTATATTTATGCATGATCAGCCCATTTCTTGATTTGCCGTGGTTGGTGTGTGCACCGTCGAATTGTCTAGGGGTTTGGGGGGCAGTTTGGCGGCTTTGGGGTGTTTTTGTCGTAGGTACTGCAGGATGGCCCTGCTTCTGTCGTCAGTTGCTGCAGGTACAGGCGTTTCATGATCTGTATGATAGGACGGCCAACGCCGAAGGCGGACTCGCCGCCGGTGGATGTGGATCGATCGTCGCCGCCGTCCAGGTCCAGCTGCCGCGCCGTCGACCCTGACACCGCCAACAGCATCAGCACCGCGATCAGCAGTGGCAAAACGAATGACGACCTACTGATCGACGTGGCCATCCTTACAAAACAAAAGGCATAGGGGCATGCAGTGGCAATCAAATAGATGCTACTCTCTCTATTTCAAATCACAAGTTTATTCAGTTCATATATATCTTTTTCTATACATCTCAATATACATTATATATATCTAAATACATAACTTTTACTCCAATGCTAGAGAGCTAGACCTACATGGGTACATGCATGCAGGCATTATTCACGTAATGGGAGCGTAGGTTCCAATGCAATCACCATATCTCTGTTCATCTCTATTCTCTAGCGAGGAGGAGGGCATCCGATGTTTTTATCATGAGTTCCACACGAAGGACCTAGTCCTGATGACTTATTCTCATCCACCGGTAGCAGCCTGTGCAGACCTCGCCCATGCACTGACGACCTTGCCGGCGGTGGGGGCGGGGGCAACAACGCAGTGCTGGTGGAGCCGGCTGGGGAGGCTGGCTGTTCTCCCGACAACACCCGCGCCGTGGCACGGGTGGCCGAGCCTGACGTGACCATGAGAACCAAGAGCATGGCCACCACCACCTTTCTCATCGTGGGCGACATGGAGATGGCGAACATCATATCTCTACTACTCGTAGTAGCTCACAGCTCCTCTCTAGTCTCTCTTCTAACTTAGCTAAGTACTACGAGTTTTGTGGGGAAGTGGTTCGATCGCTATATGTACCAAATTAATTTATGCAACTTTGCATGTACAGAGTGGAGCATAAGCACTAAGGTACGCAGCAGTATTTATAATGAGGGATGTCGGTCTAGCTCTTTTTGCATTGTCAAGGTCGAACTTACTCTGAAAATTCGATGGTTTTTACGTGTGCGACTCGCACGTTAATCTGACTAATTTTAGCAGTGGGCAGTCGCAATGCACATATTCAAATTGACGCGGTTCAGGCGCTGCCAAAAACTTCTCAAATGTTATGCGGAAACGAAAATAGTCGGTCGGCCGGCGATCGATGTATATATCTATCCTTCAGCTTTATGCTTGCGTGGAAAAAAGCTCGAAAGCTAGCTAGCGCTACAATTCGTCTTGTGGACCCTGTGGTCGATGTAGCTTTCCGTCGGCGCGCGCGGCGTCTTTACCGTGAACATTGTGTCTACATACTACCCCAACGAGTTATGGTAGGCAGTTGCACTGTTGCAAGACCGGCATTGACGAAGACGGACTGGAAGCGTCAGGAATACTGGTGTGTTGTTGTGTGGTTCCACGCGAAGAGAAGAAATTGACCGTAGACGTTATTCTACTGACGCACTACTGATGATGGTTTGGAGTTCACTAATTGCCTAGTGAACACGGCGTAGACGTATATATACATGTAATGCTGTAGATTAATTTTACGTTCTGTGAAAATTCAGAAGGGAGAAATTTCTAAGAAACGTCCAAGAAAGTTTTGTCGAATTGGAACCAAAGACGGATCAACTGGAAATGCGGCGCTTGAAACAAAGTAATGCTTTCCAAAGCTGGGGAGATCGATGTTGAAGTACTGGAAGTTCGAGACAAGTATACCTTTTTTGTTATGCATTTACATTTTGATGAATTATATCTGTGGTTGATCAGACATCTAAGAAAATGAATGTAGTTATTAGTTAAGTATGTATTCCCCTTTTGGCAAAGATTAAGGTGTGATGACTTGGGACGCTATGGGCGCAAGAAACTTTTAAGAAGATCCTCCGAGCATTTAGAGCAACTCCAACAAAAAATTTATATCCTTCCTAATTTATGGAAATAGATATTTGTTGAAAATATCTCTATCAACCTTTTTAATTGGATTTCTAAATATAAACATCATTTAATATGGATTTCTCGTTAGTGAAAGTGTTGAGACTTGCGGTCTCAGACGGTGAGGAAGTGGTAGGGGCCTCCGCCCGATGGGTGCAGTAATCGGGCGGAGGCTTTGGAAGGGCTGTCACGGCAGGTGGGCGTGTAAGGGAGTGACGCGTAATGCTGTGGTTTCATTAATACATTCACCAACCTCCACGTACTGTTACAAGTGTCCCCTATTTATAGGGCTCAACTACCGTCTTTGCGGTGTTTACAACAGTGCCCCTCAACTGCTACAGTACATTCTGAGAATATTTCTCTACTTGATCTTCGTCTCAGGGGTAATCTTGCCACGCCGCCACCAGATATTGGCCCTGCGTGACCAACCGGCCCAGCGGACCTCAGGATTCGTTGATGGGCCTTTGACCCTCTGCCGTCGTTCTCCGCCCTTTCTAGCCCCAGGGTTCGGCGATGAACCCTCGGGCCCCTGCTTGCGGTCTCCGCCTCAGGTACGCCGAAAGCCACCGACCTCCGACGTCCGGTTCAGTCGTGCTCCTGCTCGGGCCTCCGTCCATATGAGCAGAGGCCGAACCGGAGCGCTAGCGCCGTCCATGAGCGCCTTCCTTTGCTTACCTGCACACACATATTAGACGTTGGCATTTGATTAGCCTATCAGTGGGGCGGCCTCCGCCCTCTTCGCCCGGAGGTGCCTGCGCGTCTAACGGGCGGAGGCTGTGCCGAGGTTGCACGCAGCGTCCTGTGAGCACAGTCTGAGAAACTGTCATCTTTCTAGGGTCAGGGTCTGGAGGCATGGTGGCTGGGCCTTCGTTTAGGTGATCGGTTGGAGACGTCTCTGCGAACTGCTGACCGCGTAGGTCTCCGCTACTCTCGGAGGCCGTGTTACAACAGTTCCCCCTTTTGAGACCACGGTCCGCCTGAGCGTGTCGTGAGCTCAAAGCGCCTTAAGCGAGGACGTCCGCAGGGGCGGAGACTGTGCGTGGTCATGTCTCCGACCGATCCCCGCTGTTTCCCCCCTGGCCCGCTCTGGCGCGGCCGCTGGTCTTGTTAAGGTTGCCGTTGGGCTACAAATCTAGCTGTTGTGCAGCTTGCAACTTATACAGGGGTTACCGTTGGGCGGTGGGCGAACTATCCGGAGATGACCGTTGGGCGCCAGGCGCACTATCCGGGGGTGACCGCTATACGGCGAGAGCCGAACCGCCCGCCCGCGGCCTATATAAGGGCGGTGTTGGTGGCGGGGTCCCCCCCGCACGAGTCATTCGTTTTCGTTGCAACGCTAGAAATCGTTCTCTACTTTCTTTGCTTTCGCTTGAGCTGCCTCCGCGCGTTCCTTCTTTCCGCTTGCGCCTTCCTCCCAGGTTGCCGCCACGGTGGCTTTCTTTTCTGCCTTCGCCCATACTCGCCGGCCCGCCTTCTTCGGACCCTATCGCCACCTTCTTGGTGTTAGGGCAGGCGGCTGGAGTGCGCGTTTTGAAGAGTGCATGGTTGCCTCCGCCTCTGCGCTGGAATTTGAGAAGCTGGTGGAGGAGGATTTGGGTAGTGTCTCTGCCTCTGTCGGGGACCTGATCGCTGCAGATCCTGGAGATATGGCGATTAAGTCATGGGATTTCGGCCCCTCGTCCATTACTGATGAGGCGGTTGCAGAGATGTGGAAGGAATCTTGTTTTCCTTCTCCGAGGGTAAAAATCCCTCCTCCTGGCCAGACTGTTCCGGAACCGGAGGAGGGATATGCGGTGGTGTTTCGAGACTTCTTCACCTGCGGCCTCCGCCTTCCTTACATCCCCTTCCTCCACCGGGTGTTGGAGACCTTCAATGTCCAGCTCCATCATCTGACTCCTACTGCCTTCCTCACGCTCAGCAAATTCTGCTGGGCGTGTATTTCTTATGGCACCAAGCCAGATGTGGACACCTTCTGCGCTTACTACGAGCTACAGAAGCAGCCGAAGAAGAAGGAGATGCGGGGGGCAAGGAGGTGGAGGCGATCTACCAGTATGGTAGTTGCACCTTCATGTCAAAGAGGAACCAAGGCGTAGACCGCCTGGAGATTTCTTTTTGCCAGAAAGGCAAATGGGACCGCGGCTGGCTTGAGGAGTGGTGTTACGTGAAGACCTACAGGGTCCGTAGCACCACCGAGGATGGTGCGGAGGTCGCGGAGTATCCATTGTCCTCAAGAATGGAGGTGATGGCGCCGCATACGCGCGTGGAACCACCGGAGGCGGTGTCACCGGCGAGGGAGGCTTGTGACTGGGCCTTTGCATTGGCATGCCGCTACTCCGGGGGCCGCGATCTGGTGGAGGAGATTATGGCCTCCGACTATTGACCCCTGAGAAGAGACAATTCATCCTTTCGGCTTGAAACGGTGGTGGTTCCCGTTTTTGGGCCGGAGGCCGGGATCCCGTTCCCCCGCTTTGGCCAGTCTTTGGGGGAGGGGGTGACGGAGGACAGTTTTGTCTCCGAGGTTGAGGAAGCCGCCGTCGGGTTGGTCGGCAGAATTTCTGAGCGTGAGTACACGTCTCGGAGAGCCGTGGCAGGCACCATGCCGTGGCTCAATCGAGTTTTTGAGGAACTCAGGATCGTCTACCGGGAGCGCGAGGTTCCCGCGGAGGTCCTGGCTATGATTGACAAGAAGAAGAAGAAGGCCTCCACGAAGAATGTTACGGCGGAGGCCAAATCCAAGAAGAGGAAGGGCGCCTCTGTTGCTCGGGCGCCTGCAAAAAAGAAGAAGAAGAGCGTTGCTCTAGTGATCGTGGCGGCCGCGTCTTCGGCCGGTAGTGCTGGCGTTGCCTCCGTCGGTAGTGAAGACATTCAGAGCTCCTCTATCCCGTTAGTGGACGTGCGGGTCGCGAGCGGCGGGGATCGCGGCTCTCCTAGAGCTCCGGTGCGCCCTGTTTGCGGTGCTGTGAGCGGTGCGGAGCAGTCGGAGGCAAGCGCTTCTCCGGCACGCCTGTTGCGCGGTGCTGGGAGCAGTGCGGAGCGGTCGAAGGCCGGTGCTCATCTGTCGCGCTCCTTACGCGGCGCTGCGGGGGTGCCGAGCGTCTGAAGGCCAATGCTGCTCCAGTGCTCTCCTTGCACGTTGCTGCGAGTGTCGCCGAACAGCCGGAGGCTAGCGCCACCGATCCTATGCCCGACATTTTTGGCGGGCTTTATTCAAGTTCTGAAGAGGGCGCGGAGGTCGTCTTGCAGCATGCTCCTTCATCTCCCGCCGTTGTTGCGCCTCCCCCCGAGCCAGAGGCCGACGTCGGGCAGCCGGAGGCCGTGCTTGCTGAGCAGGCCCGGCGGCTCAGTCTTCTTTGAGCCCTCCACCCGCCAGGCCACGGGTTGAGGATAGCCGGCCCTTTGGACCTTCACCACATGATAGGGTAGAGACTTCTGCCCAGGGGGCTCGGCAGGCAGCCCAGCCTGGGCTTTTTATGAGTAAGTTTGTTTGGCGCACATTTTTGTGTTTACTGTCTTCGCCCAGTTTATTTGTTTATGTATTCTACCAAGTGCTAATACTGTGTACTTGTCAGTTTGTAGGTGATGTCATGGCTAGACTCCTCACCCCGAAGGAGCGAGCGGCCGCTGCCAGCGTCAGGTTTGGTCCGAGGTAGCCGAGGGCGATGGCGCCGGGTCTGAGTGAGTATAGAGTGTCTTTATCTTACTCGTCTTTTGGCCTGTTGTTATTGCCTATTTCTGATCGGCCCTCTGACCTGAGTTGTTGTTGTTGTTTTTTTGCTACGCAGTCTCCTCCGACACTTCTATCTCAGGTTGGGAAGAGTGCTATCTTGGGGTTCTTGGAGACGTCGGAGGTGGTCTCTGGCAGTTGGTGTATTTATTGTGAGATTTGCTTTTCTCACCTTATGGTTTTGTATTTGTTTGTTCTTCTTTGAACAGATCGCTTCAAACAGCATCTGAGGGACATGGATTTCTTCCAACTTCTCCATGTTCATCTAGAACACCAGAGCTTGGTGCGTCTTTAGCGGTTTGCCTTTTTTGGTGTGTGTTCGCCTTTAGACTTATTTTTGTTTCTATTGCTGATCGCCTTGGTCTTCTTCTTTCTAATCGCAGGGGAATCACACGGCCGTTGTTATGGAAGAGCGCTGCACTCGCGAGGTCTTTGACTGAGATACTGCGATTGAAGCGCTCAAGGCGGAGAACGAGTGCCTGGAAGGTGAAAAAGGTGGTTTGGCCAACTCCCTTGCAGCTCTCCGCCTTTCTCTGGCGGAGAAGGAACAAAAAAAGGAGGCTTTGAGGGCCAATCTCGCCAAGGCCCGGGATGCAGAAGCTTTGTCCGCCGAGCAGGCCCGCAGGGCGAATGAGTTGGCCGAGGGTCTTCGGCGAGAGCTGGCCTCTGAGAAGGAATCCGCAGCTACGGTGGGGGAGCAGCTGTCTTTGACGACGAGGCGTTTGGACTCGGCCAAGGGGGTCCTTGCTGCAACCGTTGGCCATTATTGGGCCATCGTCACCGAGTTCGGAGGCGAAACCTCCGCTCCTCCGGAGGAAGACATCGTCTACGCCCTCGCCTCCTGGCTAAAGTGTCACCTTGCGAAGCTCCCCGGTCTGATCAATGGCTGCATGGACTACGAGGCGCTGGCGGGAGTAGCTAATTACGCCAAGCTTTTGGTGCGCGGTGGGTGTACGCATACCGAAAGTATTCTGGAGGGAGCGCTGCCGGGTCCAGAGGAGCTTGGTGAGACTTCTCTTGGTTTGCGAAAAACCTTGAGAAATTTCATCGGGTACTTTTGGGCTCCATTTGGGAGACCTACTGCCCGAAAACTGGCGGAGGAAAAGAGGGTGAAGGTATTTCTAGTCTTTGTAGCCGCTATTTTTCTATCCTTGCTTTTTGCGAAGCTTTGAAGGCTTTCATTGCCTGTGCCGCTGATATTTTGGCCTGTGCTACAGGATGCGCAGAAGAGTCTTGCGGGCAGGCCTCCACCAGTTCCGCGCTCGGCGACCGCGGGCGATGCCTCCGCCACCGCTGGCGCTCCGGTGGGCGCTACGATCGGCGTTGGTGATGGTCGGAGGCCGCTGGTGCCGTCTCCGCCCACAGTTGATGCGGGCTGCGTTCTAGATACTTCTGCTGTGGCTGGGACGCCGGAGGTCTAGGCTCTTTCTAGGACTTAGCTGTTTTGACTTGTATATTGTAGTCCAGTTGGACTCTTGTAAATAAAGTTTCTTTTGTTCTGAATGATTTTGTGGAAAATTTTGACCTTGCTTAGGTTCCGAATCGGGAGCCTGCGCAAGATGTTGCGCCTTTGACTCTCTACAACGACGGTATTTATGTGAGCGGAGAGCTTTGGGAGTATTGGCGTTCGACCTTTCCCCGCAGCGTTGCGCACGACGTGTTTGACTCAGTTAAGTTTGACATAGACGACGAGCGCGCTGGGTTTACTCGCATGCTTTCTTGGCGCGGACCTCCGCCACAATAGTTTGGATTTTATTGTAAGTTTGTGTCCTGTAAGAATGCTACTTGACATTTTATGGAATACAAAATAGGTTCACTTTCTTGATTGTTTGTGCGGGGGCTTATGTCTGTTGTGCTAGTTTACATATCTCGTCTAGTCCCGAGCTTGCACACCGTGGGCCTTTGCTTGGGCGAACGTGCGCGATACAGAGGTGGTGGCCAGGACCTCCGCCCCATGTTCTCTCCTTCTCTGTGCTTGCTTGATGGCCGGGGTAGGAGTGCTGGCATTTTTTTGGCCGGCGGAGGCATACTTGAAGTTCGCCTAGCGAGGGTTGCCGAGTCGGTGTGTGATCCGATAGGAGGTTTGGTGCGGCTTGTGCATGAGGCGGAGACTTTTGGTATTTGTTCAGCTGGGTGTTTTAGCTGTCTGGTGGTATAGGCCTCCGACGCTGCACACTCGTGGGACATGTTTCAATTATGGGGATGGCAGGTTAGGTCTCCGGCGATAGGGTGATGTTACGAGATTTCGTACGATATCCCCCTTCTTTCGTAGACCTGCACTGTTCATCACCGTGCCGTAGGTCCTCTGCCCGTCTACTGGTGCCTCCGATTTTATGAGTTTTCGCACAATATCTATAGCTGACTTAGATATCTAAAGAGACCCCTGCCTCCATGGCCGTTAAAGTGGCTTGTGTTTGTGCTCTGCCTTCTTCCCCCCTTGCGCGCTATGCTGACTGGGGTTTTTAGGTTGGGGGGCCTGCTTTACAGTGGGGTAGTGGCTTTTTGGTGTTTAATTTTTGATACATTGTTTGTTGGATCGTATCTTGGCTTTAATGGCCTGTATCTTGTTTGAATTGCTCGTCCTTTTAGAGATCTTTTGGTGTAAATAGGCCTAGTTGCTGAGTGACAGGATTTGGTCAACCTTTTTCCTCCTTTTGTTGTTTTCGATGGCGGAGACCTTCTTCCTGGTTCTGGCGCCATATCATTGTTGCCCCTGATGCTTGGGGTGGTTTTTTGTTAAGTTCGGAGGCCTGTTTGGCCGTGGTTGTTTTTAACCTTGATGCCTGAATTTGGTCAGATCTTTGTCAAGGGTTGGAGGCCTGTTTGGCCAAAGTTGTTTTTGCCTTGATGCCTGAATATGGTCAGGTCTTCATCAAGGTTTGGAGGCCTGTTTGGCCAAGGTTGTTTTTAGCCTTGATGCCTGAATATGGTCAGGTCTTCGTCAAGGTTCGGAGGCCTGTTTGGCCAATGTTGTTTTTTGCCTTGATGCCTGGATATGGTCAGGTCTTCGTCAAGGCTCGGAGGCCTGTTTGGCCATATAGGTCATTTCAAATTGCCAAGGTCTGTGGCCGACACTTTGAAAGGACCTGTGATTATTTTTACTTACCGAATATTGCGGCGCCAGAGCTGGCCGCTTTCGGTTTCATACTTTTCGAGCGTTCTTCTAGGGAATTACCTCTTTATATTTTTTAGAGGATTTTTACATTGAGCCTGCCTCGTTAAAAACCTCACCTCCGCTTGGAGTTCCCTTGTGAGGAAAAGAGTACAGGCTCTTTTACATTTTTTGGGTTGAAGAAAAAAGGAGCTGAAAGGTAAATGAACGGAGGGGCCTTCGCTTATTATTTGTGGAGGTTGCCCTTTGGTACATTGCCTAGATGTAGTATATGTGGAGGCTGTCAATTTTCCAGGTGTGGGTTATCGTGACACCTTCGCTGTCGGTCAAGTGGAAAGAGCCTGGGCGGCCTGCTGCCGTTGCTGTGTATGGGCCTTCCCATTTCGGTTGTAGTTTGCCAACAAGTTGTGCGTTGGGTTTTCTTCTGAGTACGAGGTCTTCGTGTTTTATGTCTTTTCTTGCCACCTAAGAGTCTCTCCACTTCTTGGTTTGGGATTGATATTTTGCAATGTTTTCGACTGCTTCTAGTCTTGTGGCTTCTATTGTTTCTTTTGCATATTCTTCATCTTGCAACATTAGCTGTCCCGTTGTGCAGAGGCTTTCGTGCTTGATTTCTTCTGGCATCATGGCCTCTTCTTCATAAAGCAGTTTGAATGGTGTGAATCCTGTTGTTCTTGAGATAGATGTATTATGTGACCAAATCACTCTGGGTAATTCATCTACCCATTTTCCTTTGCGTAGGCCCAGCAATATTTTTGATATTGCTGAAAGCACTATTCTATTTGCTCTTTCCACAGCACCATTGGACTCTGGGTGGTATACTGAGGCGAAGGCTAGTTTTGTCCCAATGCTTTTGTAGAATTCTTTGAAGTTCTCTGAATCGAATTGCTTTCCATTGTATACTGTCAGAATCCTCGGTACACCGAATCTGCAAATGATGTTTTACCAGAAGAATTTTCTGATAGTTTTTTAGGTTATCTTCGCCAGCGGCTTTGCTTCTATCCATCTTGTAAAATATTCTACTGCCACTACTGTGAATCTGTTTCCTCCTTAGGATGGTGGTAATGGGCCGACCAGGTCCATACCCCATCTTTGTAGCGGCCATGTCGGAGGTATAAGCTGGGTCTCCGACGATGGTTTTGACTGCCCGGGAGAGAATGTTTGGCATGCTTTGCATGTTCTGACTGTCTACTCTGCGTCTTGTATGTGTGTTGGCTAGTAAAAGCCTTGCCTTATTGCCTTTGCTGATAATGCTCTAGAGCCAATGTGCGACTCGCAAATTCCTGAGTGTATTTTTTGAAGCAACTCTATGCCTTCGCTCTACGATATGCATTTGAGGAGAGGCTGGACTACTCCTTTCTTGTACAATACACCATCTATGATTGTGTAATTTCTTGCCCTGGCCTGTATTCTTGCTGCTTTTGCTTCATCTTCTTCGGTGGTTTTGCCTTCCAAGAATTCTGTTATCGCCTTTCTCCAATCTTCATTTCGCAGTTGTAGTATGGGCTTAGGTGCCTTAGATGTCTCCGTAGTTGCCGAAGACTTCAGGATCTGGTAAAAAGTGTTTGGTGGTAGTGGCAGGTTGTTTGCCGTAGCTTTTGCTAGTTCATCTGCCTCCGCATTTTCTGATCTTGGGATGTGCTTCAGGGTGAAGCCCTCGAATCTCCGCTCCATGTTTCTGACAATGGATAAGTATTTGGTGAGTTCTGGCTCTCTTGCTGTGTATTCTTTCTCTACTTGGCCAGTAACCACTTGAGAATCTATTTTGACTGTCAATGTTTTTGCCCCTAGGGCCTTTGCTTTACTGAGTGCTAGGATCAGGCCTTCATATTCTGCTATGTTGTTTGTTGATTTGAACTCTAGCCTTGCTACATATTTTAGTCTGACGCCGGAGGGTGCTGTTAGGACGGCGGAGGCTCCTACTCTAGCTTGGCCCCAGGCTCCATCCGTGAATGCTATCCAGCTTTGAGTGGTTGGTTGTACCATGGGCTCTGTCGGAGGTGTCCAATCTGCTACAAAATTGGCTAGTGCTTGTGATTTGATTGCTGTTCTGGGGATGTACGAGATACCAAACTGTGATAGCTCTATAGCCCATTTGCCTATTCTGCCGGAGGCTTCTTTGTTTCTGAGCAAGTCTTGCAGTGGCAGCGATGTTGGAACTGAGATTTCGTTGGCTTGGAAATAATGCTTTAGTTTTCTTGATGCCATCAGCACTGCGTAGGCAACTTTTTCTACCTCAGTGTAGTTTAGCTTGGCTCCGGACAGTGCTTCTGAGATAAAATAAACTGGCTTTTGAGTTTTGCCTGATTCTTTTTCTAGCTCGTGAACTAAGACTGCGCTGACTGCATGGTCGGAGGCCGCCACATATAGCAATAGGTGGCTGTCCAATTCTAGGACAGAGACCACCAGTGAGTTTACTAGATACTCTTTCAAGTTATGAAATGCCTCCGACTGCTTGGACCCCCACTCAAAGTTGTCTCTGCCCCTTAGGGCTTGGAAGAAGGGTAGGCCGTGTTCTGCTGATTTTGAGATGAATCTGTTGAGCATTGCTATTCTTCCCGTCAGCTTTTGCACTTCTTTCTAGTTTTTGGGTTTTGCCATTGTCATTATTGCTCTGGTTTTGTCTGGGTTCGCTTTGATGCCTTCGCTGCTTATGATGTATCCGAGCATCTTCCCTTTTGTGACTCCAAATATATATTTTTCTGGGTTGAGGCAGAGGCCAGCTGTCCTGAGGTTGGCGAAGGTCTCCTGTAAGTCGAAGACATGATCATCCTTGTTCTTGCTCATGACCACTATGTCGTCGATGTAGGCTATGATGTTTCTATCTAGTTGTGAGCCCAAAACTTCCTTTGTCATTCTGGCAAAGGTTGCTCCGACATTTTTGAGGCCCTCCAGCATTCTGGTGTAGCAATATGCCCCGAATGGAGTGGTGAAACTTGTCTTGTCTTCGTCTTCTTTTTTCATCCAAATTTGGTGATACCCAGAGAAACAGTTGAGGAGAGAAAACCTCTAGCATCTGGCTGCCTTGTCGACGGAGGCATCTATTCTTGGCAATGGGAAAGGGTCTTTTTTGCAAGCTTTATTCAGATCTGTGAAATCTATGCACATTCTCATTTTGCCATTCTTCTTTGGTACCAGTACTATGTTTGCAAGCCATTCTGAATACTTGACTTCCCTGATGAATTTTGCATCTAGCAATCTTTGCACCTCCGCCTTTGCTGCCAGGATTCTGTCCTCCGACATTTTTCTCTATTTCTGCTTTCTTGGCCTCATGTTTTCATTGATATCCAGTTCATGCTGTATGATGTCCCTGCTGACTCCCTGGATGTCGAAGGCTGACCAGGCGAAGATGTCTTTGTTTTTTACTAGAGTTTCCATGAGCTCTTCCTCCTCTACTTTGCTCAATTCTTAGCTGATTGTTACTTTTCTGTCTGGTAACTCCTTTTCTAGAGGGGTCACCTTTGTCTCTTCTTGACCTGCCATATCTATTTTTCCTCTAGGCATATCCGCAGGCTCTAGTTCTTTGTCTGTTGACTCGACTGCATTGATGTTTCTTTGGGCTTTGTAGATTGCTTTTTCTATGTTTCTTGCTTCTTTCTGGCTGCCTCAGACTGTGATAATACCATGGAGTGCTAGTATTTTCATGCACATGTAGGCCATATGCAAGGCTGTGTTGAATTTGGTTGTGAATCCTCTACCCAAGATGGCATTGTATGGGTAATACAGATCAACGACGTCGAAGGTTATGTACTCGGTTCAAGCATTTGCTTGGGTTCCAAACGACACTGGGAGTGAGATTTTTCCTAATGCTTGTATCTGCTTGCCTCCGAATCCTATCAAAGGGGATTCAGAGGGCTGTAGTTGATTTCTGCTGAGCTTCATTTGGTCGAAGGTATTTGCGAAGATGATATCTGCTGAACTGCTAGTGTCAATCAGTACTCTGCTTATCTCCCATGCTGCTATATTGGTCTTGATTACCATTGCGTCTGTGTGAGGGTAGCTTTCTAGCTGGAGATCTTCTTCTGTGAAGGTGATTGGGACTCTGGACCAATCTGTGTATTTTGATGGGCCCTGGACTGCTACGTTGTTTACTAGGCGAAGGTGATCCTTTTTCTGCTTTTTTGTTTGAAACTCCATTGATGATCCTCCGACGATTGGTAGTATCATGCCTATTGTTGGTAGCGGTCCATGGGGGTTGACTTGGTTTTCTGGGTTTGGCTCATTTTTGGGTGTATGTGGTTGGTTGTGAAGTGGCGGCGGAGGTAGTTGCTGCATGTGCTGCTGTTGCGGCGGAGGCTCGAACCTGCTTTGGTTTTGTGGTTGTGGGTTTGTTTTGAGGTAGGTTATGTGGGGAGGTTTTGGGTTTATGTAGGTTATGCTTGCCTCCGACCTGTAGTTATCCGTCGGAGGCTGCTGCGAAGGCGTTGACCGCCATGCTGTTAGGAAGTTTGGGTAATAGGCAGAGGCCAGTGTGGAGTGATATATTTGGTTTGCGTTTAGCGCTGGGTATATTGGACAGTACTGCTGGTGGCCAATTATGTAGGTGGTGTTGATCTCTCTTGCGCTCTGCTATGTCGGAGGTTAGGCAGTCTGTTTGTTCTTCATCCTTTCCTGTGTTTCTTTTGTCTCCAGACAATCTTTGGTGTTGTGCCCTGCGCTTTCGCCGTGAAAAACGCAATATGGCCTGCGTTGTTTCTGCTTGTGGTTTTTGTCCTAGTTTTTGCCTTGGTAACCTTGCCGACCTTGGTTCCTAGTCTGGGTCTCCGGCCCTGCTGGTGCTGACAGTTGCCCTTGTTCAGGGTAAGGTTGACCCTCGATGCTGAGCACTTGCCCCTGGCCTGGTTTCTGATTTGATGCATTCTGGTTCGTATA
Organism: Miscanthus floridulus; assembly: GCF_019320115.1. Classification (NCBI taxonomy): domain Eukaryota; kingdom Viridiplantae; phylum Streptophyta; class Magnoliopsida; order Poales; family Poaceae; genus Miscanthus; species Miscanthus floridulus. The sequence continues at coordinate 208,091,248 of NC_089587.1, read as the reverse complement.
GCTTTTCTAGGAGTTTTTGCTGCTGTTTTGCTGTCTGTTTTGACCCTGCTCCTCTAGCCTTTTCCGGAGGTTATTGTCTGATCTGCAGTATTTCTCGAACTCGTCATACAACTGCTATATGGAAGTTGGTTTCTTTCTTGCTAGGTGTGCTGCGAATGGCCCGATTCGGAGGCCTTTGATCGCTGCTTCAATGGTGATCTCGTCTGGGACGTCTGGTGCCTTCGCCTTTAGTTGCACGAATTTCCGGAAGTAGTCGTGTAGTGTCTCTCCCTGCGTTTGCTTGCACCGGAACAGATCTGTGGAAGTCAACGACTGTGCTGTTAGCCCCTTGAAATTTGCCAATATCTTGTCCCGGAGGTTTTCCCAAGAATAGACTGTGCTTGGTTTGAGCATAGAATACCAAGCCAACGCGTCGCCTTCGGCTGCAATGACAAATGACTTTGCCAAGATAGCGTCGTCTCCACCGGCGGAGGCTACTGCTGCCTCGTAACTCATAATGAACTGATGGGGGTCTGTCTTTCTGTTGAACTTTAGAAGTGTGATTGGCTTGTACGCTGTTGGCCATGGCGACTGTTGTATGCCTTCAGAGAGTGGGGACTTGGGATCGATAGGCCTCCGCATCACCTGAGATGGCATCGTGGCCGGGCTGATCACTGGCAGAGGCCCTTGTAGTATGGTTGCAGTTGGTGTTGCTGCGGAGGCTGGCATTGCGGAGGTTGACGCTGGTACTGCATGCTGCATACTTAGCATCTCAGCATGTAGGACTGCCAACTACTGCCTTATTTCTACTGCTTGTGCTGACGCTTGAGTAGCTTGCTGATTAGCTGCGAATGGCCGAATGCTGCTGCCATTCTGTCCCTCTCTTGTTGCGCTCTTTGTAACTGTGCTTGCAGCTGTTGCAGTTCTTGCTCGAGTGTTGTGCCTGAGTTTGGTTGGGCCTCCGGATCATGAATCTTTGGATTTTGGGGTTCCGGTGGTTGACCCTGGGCATCTGCTCTGGTGTCATCCTCCGCTGGCGAGGTTGCGTAGGTGCTACGAGTGGTGCGCCTAGGCCTTCCTCTCTGACCCGTGGTTGTTGCTGCTCTGGTGGTGGTTTTTCTTTTCCCTGCCATCGTTGGTTTGCCTTGGCCACCCCACGGTGGGCGCCAATGTTGAGACTTACGGTCTCAGACAGTGAGAAAGTTGTAGGGGCCTCCACCCGATGGGTGCAGTAATCGGGCGGAGGCTTTGGAAGGGCTGGCACGGCAGGTGGCGTGTAAGGGAGTGACGCGTAATGCTGTGGTTTCATTAATACATTCACCAGCATCCCCGTACTGTTACAAATGTCCCCTATTTATAGGGCTCAACTACCGCCTTTGCGATGTTTACAATAGTGCCCCTCAACTGCTACAGTACATTCTAGGAATATTCCTCTACTTGCTCTTTGTCTCAGGAGTAATCTTGCCACGCCGCCACCAGATATTGGGCCTTCGTGACCAACCGGCCCAGCGGACCTCAGGATTCGTTGATGGGCCTTTGGCCCTCCGCCGTCGTTCTCCGCCCTATCTAGCCCCAGGGTTCGGCGATGAACCCTCGGGCCCCCGCCTGCGGTCTCCGCCTTAGGTACGCCGAAAGCCACCGACCTCCGACGCCCGGTTCAGTCGTGCTCCTGCTCGGGCCTCCGCCCATATGAGCAGAGGCTGAACCGGAGCGCTAGCGCCGTCCATGAGCGCCTTCCTTTGCTTACCTGCACACACATATTAGACGTTGTCATTTGATTAGCCTATCAGTGGGGCGGCCTCCGCCCTCTTCGCCTGGAGGTGCCTGCGCATCTAACGGGCGGAGGCTATGCCAAGGTTGCACGCAGCGTCCTGTGAGCACAGTCTGAGAAACTGTCATCTTTCCAGGGGCAGGATCTGGAGGCATGGTGGTTGGGCCTTCGCTTAGATGATCGGTCGGAGACGTCTCAGCGAACTGCTAACTGCGTAGGTCTCCACTACTCTCGGAGGCCGTGTTACAACAGAAAGATAAAGAACAATGATGATTCTCTAGAGTGCCCACAACGTATGAAAAAAAGCTGAGGCGTGTGGTATAGCTTATTGAACCGCTTCGAAGCTGTTTTACAGCTCTCCCTGCCAAACGGATAGAAAGGGAAACGCTTGACACACAAAGCTCCGGAAAACACGGTGAGACAAGCGAGCAGCGTGAGGTGAAGCCCAAAATAGCAGCTTCCTCGCGCTTCGTCTGACAGCGAGTGGGCCCAGATCCTTTTGCCCCTGTGCACGCAGCGAGGCCAGGCGGGTACGACGGCGAGCAGGAGCACGGGCGCTGGCCGCAACGACGAGGTGGAGCTCGGCCGTGTGCTGCACCGGTGAGGAAGTGGACCTCGACGCGGACCCGAGCGCTGTTGCTCCCGTGTCAGACCGCCGCCGCCGCTGTCGCTCTGGCCTCTCGCCGCACAGCCGGCCGGCGCGTGCGATGGCTGCCTCATCCGCGCTTCTGTTGGGATGGAGAAGATAAGCTTCCGTGCTGGGATGGAGAACAGGATAAGAGAGAACGTGGAGAGAGAAAAGGCAAAGGTAAAATACGTAAGGAAAAATGAAGAAAAAAAAATAAAGGGTATTATGGATACTTCACTAATTTGCATTCCAAGACAAGCTATTTTACAAAACAGTTCATCAAAACAGATTCAACTTGACCAGCAGAGCTGCTTTTCGAGCCGAAGCCAAGAAAAACTGATTCACCAGTGAAGCTGAGATATACAAAACAGGCCCATAGAAAACGATATCTACTTAAATGACTTTTCAAATGATAATTTAAAGAGTAGATTTTAAAAAGACTCTTTAAGATGTTCTTTTCTCTCGTACTCATTTTTTTTCTTGTATTATAGTTTTGGTTTTTTTTTGGTAATTTACAGTCAACAACAAGAAAGATAAAATAGTAAAAGATATAAAAAAGATAAAATGTAAATTACAATATATTATGGATCCATATGTCAAAGATATGAGGTCAGCAATCTGATGGATGCCACGAAGAACGTAACTAGCCCATTCAGGGTTCCTTATTCAAGTCACGAGTCAGAGTCCTTACCAATTGGTCACATACGACACATCAGTCATTCTTAAATCACAATTGGAAATAGCGACCCCACTTAATTTAGCATGAAAATGGTTCCATTTTGGGGACGGTGAAATAAACGGAGTAAGATGTGCGTTTTTTTACGAGGGAATGTATCGGTCAGAAAATTAAATAATCACAGAATATATTATTGGTGTATCAGTACTATATCTATATCTATATACCGCGTTAAAATAAGTGTACATATACTAAGGACGAGCCCGTGCACATGGCCTAACTGCAGAAATGAGGCAAGTAGTACTAATAAATAGTAATTCGTTTGAACTTATCAGCTATGGACGACCTATGGTACAGTGTTTTTGTCTTATAACAAATCAGCGAACAATATTTTTTAGCCTGGCTTTTCAGCGAAACGAACGGGATTTTCGATCGATGAGGTCAGCAATCTGGATGAAGTCACAAGAATGTTTGTAGTTATATAGGGAACTAACCCCGGTCTAAAGTCTCCTATACATTCAAGTCCAAGTCTAATAGTCAAGAGTAAATTCAAAGTTACAGTATTTCACATATTCCTAGATCACAATCACATGGATGGAGACTCCAAACTAACGCATCCGGCCAGACCACCCGATTGCCTATGAAGCTAAAATTGTTTTGGTGAAGAGTCTGGTAAAGCAAGAATTCAGTAAAAGGCCCTCTAGAGTGAGTGGGAGATGGAAGAAGCTACTATTTTTAGCTTAATCTCTTATCACCCCTTCTGAGAGCATGTTTTAGTAAGCTCCTCAAGTGGAGCTCCGTTTGGCACAAAACAACTCTAATCAGCTCCCAGAGCTGGTGGAGGAGCGGTGTCAAACAGAACATTAAACAATAAAGCTAACAATGACTATGAGTATTCGTTTATCAAGTATCTATATTTGTACTCTCTCCAAATTATAAGTCGTTTTGACTTTTCTAGATTTATGATTTTAAGTAAGTCTTAGTGCAAAAAAAAGTTAAAACGCCTTATAATATAGAACGGGTGGAGTATATGATTAATTTATTTTATGCATGCTACACATGAACATGTCGATCGTATAAAGGGTTTGAGCAATAACGCTGCTGTGCACTGGTTCTTCTGGTTTCCATTTATGTAGGTAGCTTGACCTGTTCAGCGACTATAGCAACTATAGAAACAACGAAATAAAAGCTCGAACATGAGCTAAAACAACTACTTAGAAAATTAGTCTGTGAAGGTGAGTATTATAAGTGTTCAAATCCGTATCACCTCGTATTATAATTAATGGAATTCCAATGCAAACTCTTTTTGCATGCACGTCAGGGTCGAGCTTACTCTGAAAACTCCGTGGTCTTTTACGTGTGCGACTCGTAGGTTTATCTCTGACTAATCTGCAAGCAAAAGATATGTCGGCCGGACGAACGATCCCCGTGTTCTTATTATGCACGACGAACTTGCTTGTCGCGGCAAGAACCAAAAGCTAGCGCTACAATGAATTCTTCCCTGCTGGTGATCGATGTCACCAATGCTAGTGAGGGTAAGGCATCAGCAGCAATACCGCTGGCATGGAAGACACAGTGAAACTGTCTGCCCAAGAGAAGGATGCGCCCGGGGACGAAACTTTACTGATGTTTCAGAATTGCCTAGTGAACACGGCGTACATAGGCGCAAGACTGTAGATCGACTGGTGTGCGTAATTCGAACGTCGTTCAAAAGGTGAAATTTCTGAAAAGCCCTCAACCTCAAAAACACACATATGGTACGAATCGTCTGGTCCATTAGGAAAGACCGATCAAACTGAAATGCGGCCCTTGAAACAAAGGAATACTTATCAGAGTTAAAGTGAAAGTTTGAGGGAAGTACCTTTTATTCACTTCAAATTTGACAGGTTTGTTCTATTATTTGCTGATCATCAGACAGTTTCCAAAGAAGAGAATTTCAGGTGGAATGTTCCCCCTCCCTATACCGACCATTAATTAAAAGAAAGCCTTTTCTAATTGTTACTTGGGGCTTTTTAAACGCATTTAACTTTGCCTATTTGCTTTATGATGAGATCAGCAACCTGATGAAGTCATGTGAAACGTTTGCACTCGACATTCGGTCAGAGTTTCCTGTCCAAGTCAAAGTCTATCAGTCAGTCACACAACAGAACTGTACGACAACGCCCAGTCTCCATCTACAGTTCTAGTACTGAGTCAAACTATATAAAGTTTAACTTTTTTAATAAAAAATCAATATTTATAATAATCAAATAAGTTATCAGATTTTTTGTTCTGGAATCTATTTTTTATCTATTTAATGTTGTAAATATCAACATTATCTTCTATTAATTTAATCAAAATTTACAGAAATAGAATTGCGTCCTTTTCTTGGACGGAGGTGGTACTTATTTCTCTAACTACTACTCACGTGTACTGGTACTAGCTACTTTCTCCGTCCCTAAATAACTGTTATATTTTTGTTTCCGTGCCTAAGTTTGACTAGATTTGTATAAAATACGTGGAACATTTATATCTCCAAATAAATTTATTATAAAAATAAATTCAATAATCAATTTAATGATATCAATTATATACTATAAATACTAATATTTTTATATAAAATTCGTCAAAGTTATGTATCAGAAAGCAAGAACGACAATTATTTAGGGATGAGGAGTAGGCATAAAAATTTTGGGATTTGCTAAAATTCAGGTGCCTGAATTTTAGTTCCCTTTCAGGCGACGGTTATTGCATATATCTTCTTCTAAAATTACATATTTCGTTTGTTGCAATTTCTGTAAGCGTAATCTGCAATTTTCGGAACCGAGAATAAAAACCCCGTTATACAAATCCACAAACCCGACAAATCTGATTTGTGTTGGCACAAAGACAATTAACAATTTATAATTATTTTCTATAGGAAGACAAACCATAAAATTTGATATGTTATAACACAAAGATAAATAACAAATCACAAATGTAACATTTTACTTGTACTAGTTAGAGATACAAAAGTGTTGCCGAAAATCATCTTAAAATTCAGGCACCAGAAATATAGGAAAAGTGCGAGAATTTTCCTAACACTAGGCCGCGCAAATAAATTAGCTAGATAGTTGCAGATCTAGAAATGGCATGTTCCGTGTAGTAATAGAGTAACTTTTGAAAGTCACAAGGTCGGCAATCAGATGATGAATCACGAAAGGTTTGTAGTAGTGCTCTCTCGTCTACAAATTAATCAAATTCTAGAATTGTCCCCTTTTGACTGTAACTGATTTTATAGAAAAATAGTAAGAACATTTATAACATTAAATAAGTATACTATAAGAATAATACTAATTTTGATGTTATAGGTACTAATATATTTTCTATAAGTTTGCTTAAATTTTAGAAAAAAATAACTTCAGATAACTTTTAAAATTGAATTATTTAGGGATGATGGAAATCTTTTTTTTATAAAGGAAATGTTCCGGCCTCTGCGAAAGAACACAGCTAAGTTCTTACAAAGTCTTCAGCTCATCTGTTGATTACAGTCGAACTGAGAAGAGAACACCAAATTGAAGGGAAAATCAAAAATAAATTTTATTATTGTTTGTCCATCTATTCTTGGCAAAAAAAGGACGACGGAAATCTACACGGGCCTACTGAACATTCAAGATTTCCTATTCAAGTCGAAGTCTAATAGTCAATCTTCCAATGAGATTGAGGGCATCAAGCAAAGGTCTCAGCAGTCAGCTACACTCAGTCTCACGTAACCACACGTACAAAGTTCAACCGCGGCTGCATGTATTCTTGTGCGTCCATTTCTCCCACAAATGGTTCACAAGGATGTTTGTTCTGTTCTGCAGCACTACTTCAGCAGTATTTTTCAACAAACGATAATGCATTGTGAAATTAACTTCAGCAGCACAAATCTAGCATAAAATTAACATACTTTCACACTATTAAGAGGCTCCTAGTCTTAGTGGGTCATTGTAAAGCGTTTATGTTCCAACACTGACACTAAGCAAAGCAAGACAAGAGTTGGAGGATCGAATCTGCTTCCTCAGTTCCTCTATTAAGGTAATAATTCCCTTGTCGGAACACAAACACTTACAATGACTCGTCAAGGCTAAGAGTCTCTTCATTAAACAGCTCAGGCGAAGTCATCGTGGCTTTTGTATTGTTAGCTTCGAATTGGATCGTGTAAAGCACGATATAACTAAGGTTGTCTTTGGCATGGCTCCTGCCCGACCAGCTCCAGCTCCACCTCTACTGTAGCTAAAACTATGCTGCACCGTGAGAAACTATGTTGTCTTATGCACGTCCTTGTAGGGGCTCTGGCTCCTTCAGTCATCAGAGAGAGAGCCAGAGGAGCCACACTTGAGAGGCTTCGACGGCTCCGCCACAGTAGCACAACAGTGCTGCTACAGTGTGGGAGCCGGCCGGAGCCTCTCCAAACACACTCTAAAGTCCATCGCTACCGGAGAAAGAAAGTGCATCATGTCCAGAGAGCGGTTTTCTCCTGACAGCCCCAAAGAACGGTTTTCTCATGGCAGCCCAAAACCGTCAGAAAACAGCAAAATTGATATAGGAACTATGACCCGAAACTGTCAGAAAACAACAAAATAAATATAGGAACTACGATACACTCCTGTTCCTAGTAGACAGGAACTCTCAATTTCCTAGTAGTGCATTTCGATATAAATAGGTAGCCCTAAGAGGACCAGAATTCACTGAAAAAAAAGAAAGGTTGTAGATAGAAAAATATTTCGCTGTGGTGATGCCCAATATAGGATGCAAGGCGACACATCGTGACTTCGTTTGCATCGGAAAGTTGTTTCCATTAAACTTTTTTTACAAAGGGAAAAGGGACTCATGTTAAATCTAAGAGTCTCTTCATTAAACAGCTCAGGCGAAGTCATCGTGACTTCCTCAATGGCTTCCCTCGAATGTCGAAGCCAAAGTGCAGTCCTCATGTCAAATCCGACGACCAGACCCAAAACATTGGACATGCCACGAGATCCAACGTTTTGGAATCAATCTAAAACGCATCTAAATCGTTGAAAGAATATCGGCAGTTGCATCGTCAAGTACGGCATAGAATACAGCTTCATCACCTGATTTACTCTCCGCGACCATCGACGATGAGATCGATGCCCCTGAGTCGCTGTTCTCGTAGGGGGCTCCTAGAAAACCCCCTCCCCTTGCAGATAAAGGCCACAAATTGGCCGTCTGCCGATGAAATCAACGCCTGCAATGGCGATCTCGTCGTTGCAACCTCCGAAGTCATTGTAGGAAACACGATCCCCGACAGTAGAAATCATCTGATTTCGTCGGAAGATTTATTTGACTAAAACATAAGCAACTAGATATAAAAAACTACGGAAAAAATGAAGGGTCCCCTCTCCTTGTTCCCGGCAGATGCACCGAAGAGGAAGAAGGAGAAGGGCCCTAGACCTGGCGGTGACAATGACGGCGACGGTAGCGAGAGTCTCGGTGGTGGCGGCGGCTGCTTAACCCTACGTGCGGCTATGTGGTTTGGGGTTCAGTGGGCAGCTGTTTCCATTAAACTTACAGTGAAATCGGTCATAGACTCATATCTTTGATTCTGACTGCTACACGCGCGGGATGGCAAGGCTATTCGATTTCCATTATTTATTTTAATTTTTATTAGGATTTAGCCATCTCGTTTGTTTGTAACGACAACTGGACACAAAAATATTTGTAAAAGAAGTAGATTGTTCAAATAAATCCAAGGCACAGTACTATGATTTATTCAGTCAACAAGCATATACATGAGTATACCCAGCAACGTAATTTAAAGTTAAGAGCAGTAGCTCTGTACAGTGCAGACTGCAGATTATTTCCATATTTCTAACTATATATACAATAATACAAACAAGGATTGCGCGAACCGACTGCCTACATGTGAGCTCGCCGGCTAGCCCACTTGTATCCTACACAACAATAACTAGAAAACTACTCCTAGAAACCGTAAGGCCCCCGCGTCGCTCTCTCTGAGGGTGACTCGAGCGGCACCCCTGCCGCCGCCGCAGGGTCCTTCTGCGTGCCTCCTCGGCCCGGCTGCCACCGGAGCCCGACGCTGGAGGTCCGGTCGACGGCAAGGAAGGTGGCGGCCAGGTCCTCTCCCTCCCTCCCTCCCTCCCATGGAGTTCCTGTGGTGGATTTAGGCGACGTCACGGAGGAGCTGGCGGGCGGAGCTGCCGGCGCCGGTGCGGGCGGATCCACCTCCCCACGGCCGGATCTGCCTCCCCATCCGGCGCAGGCGACCTCCGTCGACCCATCGGTGCCTGGCTCCAAAAGGTCCGGCGCCGGCCTCCTCCCCTCTCGATCCGGCGGCTTGGGGCCGGATCCGATGGCTTGCTGGCTGGATCCGGTGGTTCTTTGCCAGATCCGGCGGGGAGCCCATGCGTCCACGGCGGCGGCTCCAGCCTAGGTGCTGGGAATGGCGCCGGTGGCCGGAGGTGCAGGTGCTTGGTGCTTGGCGCTCCCAATGCGGCATCCTGCGTCTTCCTCGCCCGGTGCCAGTGATGTGGTTTGACCGAGATCCACGGAGGGCTGGGGAGCGGGTGTGACGGCGGTAGTTCGGCGCGAAGACTACTGGAGGTTTTGCGCAGCGTGGTTGTTGCGGGGCCGGCTCGGCAGGGGGAGGGGACGTTGGTGGGCTGGGCGACTGGGGGCTTCTTCTGATCCCAGCCCTCTTCTCCTGCCTGCCTTTCCCCTTTCCTGGGTTGGTTTTCATGATGGAGCTGGGCGGTTCTGCCTGCTGCTGGCCGGCGTTGCCCGTTACGGTGGGGGAGGACTCTCCGGCGGGTTCCCCCGACGCTTCTCCTGGTCGGCGTCCCTAGGGGCGGCGTCTAGGTGCCGCACCCTGCCTCCTGGTAGGGTTGGGCCTCTGGCGGCGACGGTGTGGAGGTGGTTTGAGGTGGGGACGAAAGCGTGGATGACGACGTCTGCGGACGTCGTTCCCTTCTTGAAGACGTCCTTTCCTACATCTTCTCCTACCGTACTGGATGTTGCAGGTGAAAACCTTCCTTGGCGGACTACCATGTTAGCGCTTTTAGCGTTGTTTCCTCCTTGGGGCGTGGCTAGGCATTCCAGTTTCACGATTGATCAGTGACTGTCGGTGCTTTGGGACCGGGGGTCCCTCTACCAACGAGTGAATTTGTGCTGCGTGCCCCTAATCCCGGATGGTGATGCAAAGAGACACAAGGTTTATACTGGTTCAGGCAATCGAGGCCCTACGTCCAGTCTGAGAGATTGATCTTGTATTCCTTGCACCGGAGTGCTCGTAGTAGGGGGTTACAAGCTAGGTGAGAGAGGGGGCTAGCCCCAGGTCTCGGCGAGGGTGGTGCGGGCTGTTTGAGGCGTTGTCCTCAAGCAGCGTAGTGGAAGTGTCTAGTTCTATCCGTGTGTTCGTCCCTTTTTTTCCCCTAGAAATGGCCCCGGTCCCTCCCTTTTATACTCTAAGGGAGGACCAGGAACGTACATACACAGCGCTTCTGCAAATAGGGTGTCGTGTCCGAGCCCTGTAGCCGACCACTGTTGTTGTGGTATGGTCGATGGAGTGGCTCCGTCCTTGTCGTGCAGAAGTGACACGCCGGTCATACTTGATCTCGTGCGTCGTGGGGCTCCAGTACAGCTTGACGCAGGACATGGCGGGCGACGTGCTGGTCACCATGTAATGACGTCGTAGTGGGCAGCGGCTCTGCAGATGCCGAGGCCGAGCCATCGTGGGGGGCTCGGCGGTCATGGACCCTCAGGCTGCCGAGCCCGTGAAGCAAACTGCCGAGGCCTCGGGGGAGTTGTTGGCCCTGGGTACTGATTCTGAGGCCACAGTAGCCCAGGCGCGGCTCCCCACGCTGCGTTGTCCTCGGAGCAGGAGTTGGCAGCACAGTGAGGCATGGGTGTCAACCATGTGCATGGTGGTTAGCACAGTGACGGGTAACCCCTGCCCAGTCCTGCCTCCTGTCCCATCGGCCATTCTGCTGTACTGTGCCGAGCATGCGGTTGTCGTCAGGGGCGGCAGTTGGCTGAGTTGATGCGACACGACGTTTTGTCAGAGGGACGGGAGGAGGAAGAGGCAGCGGAGTGCTGCCGAGCCCGCCTTGCGCGAGACAGAGGGTCGGTGGCCCGGTCGAGGCCTTTGGCGGGGAATCGCCCGAGGTCGGTAGTGAGGGAGCCTCGGGCGAGTCGGAGAATCGGCCGAGGCCCGCGGTGATGGGCCTCGGGCGAGTCGGAGAATCGGCCGAGGCCAGCAGTGTTTAGCTGGTTTCGATTTCTACGAAGTCTAAGCAGTCGTTTTTCGGGTCTTGCTTAGGGTACCCCTTCTCACGGTACCCGACAGTAGCTCCCGAGCCTTGGGGGGAGTGGAGGCACTCCCCCTGAGGCTCTGACGAGAATTGGCTCTTGATAGTTTCTGTCAGGATGGTGTTTTGCATTCGAGGTTTGGGTGGGTGCGCGCGAGCGCACCCGCCGGGTGTAGCCCCCGAGGCCCTGGAGGAGTGATTTCACTTCTTCAGGGGCTTTTTTCTCTTTTGAGTGGAGCGTTTTCATCGTGTTTGCCGGGCCCGTGGGTGCGAGTTCGGATCGCGGGGCCGCGACGATGTTGCGGAAAGAGCCCCTTAGCCTCTGCCTGGAGCGAGAGGGCCATCAGGGGTTCTCCCGGCTTTTTGTTCGTCCCCCGCACGTCCTTTTCGTTCGGACGGGGGGGGGGGGGTGTTTGCCGAGCCCACTCGTGTGCGAGCTTGAGCCGCTGGGTCTCGGCAAAGTTGCAGGAGGAACCCCCGAGTCTCTCGCACGGAGCGAGAGAGCGGTCAGAGGTCCCCCTGGCTTTTGGTTCACCCCTCGCGCGTGAGGGTCTGTCTGCCGAGCCCCCCTCGGGTGCGAGGCTAGGTCGCGGGGTCTCGGCGTCTTTTGCAGAAGGAGCTCCCTAGCCTCTGCACGGGGCGAGAGGACCGTCAGGAGTTCTTCTGGCTTTTTGAACGACCCTCGCGCTTCCTTTTCGCTCGGAAGGAGGGTTTGTTTTGCTGAGCCCCCTCGTGTGCGAGTCTAAGCCGCTGGGCCTCGGCAATGTTTTGCAGGAGGGGTCCCTTAGCCTCTGCGCGGAGCAAGAGGGCCGTCAGGGATTCTCCTGACTTTTTGAACGACCCTCGCGCTTCCTTTTCGCTCGGAAGGAGGGTTTGTTTTGCCGAGCCCCATCGTGTGCGAGTCTAAGTCGCTGGGCCTCGGCAATGTTTTGCAGGAAGGGTCCCTTAGCCTCTGCGCGGGGCAGGAGGGCCGTCAGGGATTCTCCTGACTTTTTATTCGACCCTCGCGCTTCCTTTTCGCTCGGAAGGAGGGGTGGAAGATGCCATGCTACCCTCGGTGGGCGCGAGCGACGGCATTTCCGGTGAGCTGTTATCGGGTAAGTCCGAGTGGAGGCCCGTACCCCGTTCGCTGGGGGTCGGCTAGCGGTCCAGAGACGCGCTCCAAGAATACCGGCGGGTTTCTCTAGTGGGTGCCGAGGCCGTTCGCTGGGCCTCGGTGGCTCGGTGCCTCCCTACAGTGGGATCCCATTCGGAGACCTCCCTGCCGGTCTCGGACACGACCCGGGGCGCGCCTGTACGGGCTCGCCCGTGGTCGTCCCTGACTCCTTTATCCTGGGGCGGCTGTCGAAACCCCTGGGGGCCCAGTCTTTGAACCCCTGGACCGTAACGGGCTTGGGTCGCTTTGTCTTTATCTTGGGTGTAGGAAGAGCCCCCGAGCCTCTGCACGGAGCGAGAGGGCGGTCAGGGGTCCTCCCGACTCTTTTGTTCGTCCCCCGCACGTCCTTTTCGTTCGGACGGGGGGGCTGTTTGCTGAGCCCACTCGTGTGCGAGCTTGAGCCGCTGGGTCTCGGCAAAGTTGCAGGAGGAACCCCCGAGTCTCTCGCACGGAGCGAGAGAGCGGTCAGAGGTCCCCCTGGCTTTTGGTTCGCCCCTTGCGCGTGAGGGTCTGTCTGCCGAGCCCCCCTCGGGTGCGAGGCTAGGTCGCGGGGTCTCGGCGTCTTTTGCAGAAGGAGTTCCCTAGCCTCTGCACGGGGCGAGAGGACCGTCAGGAGTTCTTCTGGCTTTTTGAACGACCCTCGCGCTTCCTTTTCGCTCGGAAGGAGGGTTTGTTTTGCCGAGCCCCCTTGTGTGCGAGTCTAAGCCGCTGGGCCTCGGCAATGTTTTGCAGGAGGGGTCCCTTAGCCTCTGCACAGAGCAAGAGGGCCGTCAGGGATTCTCCTGACTTTTTGAACGACCCTCGCGCTTCCTTTTCGCTCGGAAGGAGGGTTTGTTTTGCCGAGCCCCATCGTGTGCGAGTCTAAGTCGCTGGGCCTCGGCAATGTTTTGCAGGAAGGGTCCCTTAGCCTCTGCGCGGGGCAAGAGGGCCGTCAGGGATTCTCCTGACTTTTTATTCGACCCTCGCGCTTCCTTTTCGCTCGGAAGGAGGGGTGGAAGATGCCATGCTACCCTCGGTGGGCGCGAGCGACGGCATTTCTAGTGAGCTGTTATCGGGTAAGTCCGAGTGGAGGCCCGTACCCCGTTCGCTGGGGGTCGGCTAGCGGTCCGGAGACGCGCTCCAAGAATACCGGCGGGTTTCTCTAGTGGGTGCCGAGGCCGTTCGCTGGGCCTCGGTGGCTCGGTGCCTCCCTACGGTGGGATCCCATTCGGAGACCTCCCTGCCGGTCTCGGACACGACCCGGGGCGTCCCAAGCGTTTCGCTTGCTTGGGCCTCGGCCTCACATAGGCTCGCCCGTAGTCGCCCCTGACTCCTTTGCCCTGGGGCGGCTGTCGAAACCCCTGGGGGCCCAGCCTTCGAACCCCTGGACCGTAACGGGCTCAGTGCCCAGTTCCTTTGCCTGAAAGGAATCGGGGGGGGGGGGGGGGTTATCTCTCTCCCTACGGCTAACAACGGCAGGCGCGCCTTTTGAGGCGACTTTTTCGGGGAGGCGGAACAGCGCCTGCTGCTGCTGCGGTTGGACGCGACGTGGGGTCAGTCGACGGGACGTATCTGCACGCACGATTTATTGAGGAGGGAGTGGGCGCGTGGGCTGTAAAACCGGATCTGGATAACTGCTCCGGATCCTTTGGGGGAAACTTCCCTGATTTCGTCGCCCGGCGGTTTCGTCTTGTCCCTGCATAAATACGCAAAGAACCTCGCCCTTCCCCTTCTTACCTCTTTCGCTTTCGCTTTTGCTGCCTCCGTGCCGCTGCTGAGAGCGTAGAGCGCCGGGGAGGAGAAGGGCGAGGGCGAGAGACTGAAAGAGAGAGGGAGAGAGATAACCGTCGTAGCAGCGTCCTTTGCCGCGCAAATGGCTGGTGGTCCCGTCCTCCTTGCGGCGGATCCCTGGGAGCGGTCTGACGTCACCGAGGAGAAGCTACAGTCGCTCGTGGAGGCCGGTCTTCTTCGCCCGATCACCAACCCCGACGAGCCGGAGTGGATTGCTCCGGGGAACGAGTTGGAGCCGAGGCCGCGCGACGGCTACGTGGTGAGCTTCGTGGTCTTCCACGAGCGAGGCTTTGGGTCGCCGGTGGATAACTTCATGCGGGCGCTCCCGCACTATTATGGCATGGAGCTGCACAATTTCAGCCCCAACTCCATCGCGCAGGCGGCCATCTTCGTCGCCGTCTGTGAGGGGTACTTGGGGATCGCTCCCCACTGGGAGTTGTGGCTCCACTTGTTCCGAGCGACGTTCACCACCAAGCCGGGGGGGACGAGGGGGGCTCGGAAGGTGCAGAGGGCCGGCGGCTGCACCCTTCACGTGCGGCAAGACCGGCAGTCCCTCTACATCCCGGCCCAGCTGTCGTCGTCCAACCGTCGTTGGTATGACGGCTGGTTCTACCTCCGCAACGACGGCGGAGGACTTCCCCCTTATACCGGGCGGGTCGTAGAGAGTCAACCGGAGAAGTGGGGGTACGGCGTCATCCAGGCCGATCAGCCCAGGCTAGAACCGCTTTTGAGGGCCTTGCGGAAGCTGCGTGACCATGGCCTTTCGGTGGCTGTGGTCGTGGCGGCTTTTCACCGCCGGAGGGTGTTGCCGCTAATGGCTCGGCGGCGGCGGCTGTTCGAGATGACGCCGAGCGATCCGATCGCCGGTATCAAGATGTCCGCCTTCGCCCTTACCGACGAAGAGACCCTACGTCGGGTGAGGGAAACGGTTGACGTGAAGCCGAAGATTGAGGATTTGATGCCGTTCCCGATGCGCCCGTCGCGGGGGTATGTCTCGCTGGTAAGTTGGAGGTTGCCGAGGCTTTCGCGGCCTTCTTGCTTTTTGCCTTTTCGTCTGTTGTCTTACTTCGTCATTCCCTCAGGGGATAAGAGATGTGCGAGGCTCTCCGCCGCCCGTACCCGAGGATGCCCGGCGGCGATCCGTGAACAGGGCGCGTGCCGAGGAGGAGAAGAGGAAGAAAGATGCCAAGGAGGCGAAGCGCACGAAGAAGATCCTTGCGCGCGAAAAGCTGGACGCCCGCCGCCGGCGTCAGAAGCTCGACGGTCTCCCGTTGGAGCCGTCTCCTTCGTCGTCGGTGTCGAATTCTTCGAGCGACGGCGGCGGGCGCGAGGTGGGGACGGCCTGTTTGGAACACCTCCCCGACATCAGGGAGATGGTACCCGAGGCGCCGGCAAGGAGCCTGACGCCCCTAGGAGGAGGAGGAGGTGTCCCGGGGCCAGTGGCGGTCCGTCCCGGGGACGAGGCCGACACACCCGAGGCGCGGGTGTCGGAGGAGCGCGCCGTCGGCCTGACGGGTTCAACGGCGGAGGTGGAGCGGGTGACGGTGGGGGCGACCCCATTGTCTCCGCGAAGGGTCGAGGAGGTGCCGGGGACCGACGGAGGCCAGCTGGCATTGGTGGACACCGAGGCCGCACTGCCGCTACCACCGCCACCGTTGCGAAGGAGGCAGGTGGTGTCGAAGCGGCTGCATCCCCGTTCGCGGTAAGCGTCTTCTCTGGTGGAGTCCGTAGTACTTCTTGTTTGCCCCTTGATCGCATGCTGACCTCGGGAGTGTCTTTGTTTCCAGCCAGACGCATCTGGTGGAAGATCCTCCCTTGGCGCCCCGTAAGGCGCTCAAGGTGAACGTTAGCTCCTCCGCCCATCAGGCAGCGGAGGCGCAAGCTGACGCGCAGCGTGGCGCGGCGTCGGGCGAGGCCGTTTCGGAGGAGGTGGCCGCCCAGGAAAAGGGTGTTGAGGCGGCCGCGGGGCGAGTGGAGGAGGAGG
Organism: Miscanthus floridulus; assembly: GCF_019320115.1. Classification (NCBI taxonomy): domain Eukaryota; kingdom Viridiplantae; phylum Streptophyta; class Magnoliopsida; order Poales; family Poaceae; genus Miscanthus; species Miscanthus floridulus. Next base: position 208,074,996 of record NC_089587.1, on the reverse strand, counting down.
AGCCCACGCCTCGCGATGTTGTGGGTCTTGGGGCAACGGAGGCTGGGGCGTCTAGCACTGCCGAGGCCATTGAGGGTGAGGCCGGGGCCCCCAAGACCTCCGAGGTCAGGGCGGTGGACTCCGGGGCCATCGAGGTAGAGATGGCGGAGGCCAGAGCCCCCGGGTCTGTCGAGACCGAGGCGATGGAGGTGGAGGCGGGGCAAACTTTGGCGCCGCCCCTGGTTCAGACAATCTCGTCTGATGATTCTTCCCGAGGGAAGGAGGCGGCGGACGCCGAGGCGGCCAGTGCCGCGGAGCAGCAAGTCCCAGATCCTGCCGAGGGGAGTTCGGCCCTTGCCCCGCTACGGCCCGAGCCCCGTGGGTGGAACTTCCCGCGTGTTTTCTGGCAGGACCAGGCTGATCCCGAGGGGGAGCCTGTGTTCGCCCTTGAGGACATCGCTAAGGGGGGGCGTTGGGATACCCTCGAGGAGTACCGCCAACTGGCAGTGCGGTCGTTGCAGACAGCGATGACTGTCATGGAAGGGGACTTGCCTGGTGTCACTCGGGTAAGTACTTTCGTGTCTCGTGCCGAGTTGTCCTCGTAGTGTTTGACGTGCGTTTTTTACCTTTTTAGGATCTCGAGACCCGGTCCCTTGGGAAATCGGTGTTCCTACGGAGGGAGAGGGGTGTCTGGGACCAGCTCCGGCGGCAGAGGGGCCTGCTTGCCGATGCCCAGGGGCTTTTGTCGGAGTGGAGTGCGGAAGTGGAGGACCTCCGCCTTCGTTGTGCTGATCTTCAGGCCGAGCTGGTCACGGTTAAGGGCCAGGCTGCCCCTCTGGTGGCGAAGATCAAGGAACTGGAGGAGGAGCGAGACTCCTTCAGGTCTCGGGCCCAAGAAGCAACGGCCTCTGCAAAGGCCACAGCCGGGCAGCTGGGTGCGGAGCAGAGTGAGCATCAGGCGACGAAGGTCGCCTTGGCAGAGGCTACCAAGGCGGCCGAGGCCTCTCGGGTCGAGGTCTCAGCCTGGAAGAACAAGGCCGAGGGTAAGTTCCGCTGAACCGTGTTCCTTGCTCCATTTGTTTCGGTTCGCGTTTGACTTCTGACCCCTCATTGCGGCGTAGATCTGGAGAAAGAGGCTTCCCAGGCGGCCGAGGCCTCCGTCGCAGCGCAAGCGGCGCTGGATGTTGAGGTTCGGGAGCACGAGGCGCTGTGCAGCGCTGTCCGTACCGCCTGCGAGGCCCTGGACGTTGAGGAGGTCCAATCAGCCAGCTCCCTTGGGAGCCGTCTGATTGCGTTGAGCGGCCGCATCCACGAGAGGCTCCGAGGGGCGTTGCACACGGGTGTCAAGCGCGCCCTGGCCGTCGTCTCCTCGCACTACGCCATCAACCTCGAGGCTGTCAGCGATGGCTATGTGTTGCCAGAAGATGACGAGGAGGCTGACGCGGAGGTCGTGAAGCTGTTGGAGGCGGCCGAGGCACCTGGCACAGCGCTGGCCCGTCTATTTGAAGAAGAGGTGGTCCCTCCCGCGCCGACCGCCGGCCCTTGAGCTTTGATCTGGGCCAAAAGGGGTCATGTAACCGGATTGGGTTAGTTGTCATACCGTGACGTCTTTGTGGCCGTCGAGGCCTATAAAGTATTTGCGTACGTGCATCTTTTAACCGTTTTCTGTTCTACTTCCGAGCCTGTGCCCTCTGTCTCAATCTTGGGGACCCGCAAAGAAATCCCTCGGGACCTAAGCCGTCCTTCGGCGAAGGGTGGTGAGGGAGCTGCCGTAGCCCAGAGGCGTAGGCCGTTCTCACGACTCGACCGGCCCTTTGGCCTCCAGACAAACTTTTGGTCTTTGGGTTTCTTGTGAAGGTCCCGTCGGAGCGCGAGAGAGTTTGGCGTAGAAATTTTTCTGAAAGATCGTTAACAAACGGAGTGCTCGTAGTAGGGGGTTACAAGCTAGGTGAGAGAGGGGGCTAGCCCCAGGTCTCGGCGAGGGTGGTGCGGGCTGTTTGAGGCGTTGTCCTCAAGCAGCGTAGTGGAAGTGTCTAGTTCTATCCGTGTGTTCGTCCCTTTTTTTCCCCTAGAAATGGCCCCGGTCCCTCCCTTTTATACTCTAAGGGAGGACCAGGAACGTACATACACAGCGCTTCTGCAAATGGGGTGTCGTGTCCGAGCCCTGTAGCCGGCCACTGTTGTTGTGGTATGGTCGATGGAGTGGCTCCGTCCTTGTCGTGCAGAAGTGACACGCCGGTCATACTTGATCTCGTGCGTCGTGGGGCTCCAGTACAGCTTGACGCAGGACATGGCGGGCGACGTGCTGGTCACCATGTAATGACGTCGTAGTGGGCAGCGGCTCTGCAGATGCCGAGGCCGAGCCATCGTGGGGGGCCAGGCGGTCATGGACCCTCAGGCTGCCGAGCCCGTGAAGCAAACTGCCGAGGCCTCGGGGGAGTTGTTGGCCCTGGGTACTGATTCCGAGGCCACAGTAGCCCAGGCGCGGCTCCCCACGCTGCGTTGTCCTCGGAGCAGGAGTTGGCAGCACAGTGAGGCATGGGTGTCAACCATGTGCATGGTGGTTAGCACAGTGACGGGTAACCCCTGCCCAGTCCTGCCTCCTGTCCCATCGGCCATTCTGCTGTACTGTGCCGAGCATGCGGTTGTCGTCAGGGGCGGCAGTTGGCTGAGTTGATGCGACACGACGTTTTGTCAGAGGGACGGGAGGAGGAAGAGGCAGCGGAGTGCTGCCGAGCCCGCCTTGCGCGAGACGGAGGGTCGGTGGCCCGGTCGAGGCCTTTGGCGGGGAATCACCCGAGGTCGGTAGTGAGGGAGCCTCGGGCGAGTCGGAGAATCGGCCGAGGCCCGCGGTGATGGGCCTCGGGCGAGTCGGGGAATCGGCCGAGGCCAGCAGTGTTTAGCTGGTTTCGATTTCTACGAAGTCTAAGCAGTCGTTTTTCGGGTCTTGCTTAGGGTACCCCTTCTCACGGTACCCGACAGTGACGGACCTATGTTTTTACCTCTGGGTATGCGCAGCAAAAAAATTCTTATGCAATTCGGTAAACCAAAAAAATTTCTTACGCAATTTTTTTACATTGAAAATTTCTACCTATCTCTATGACTGGCGGACCCCAGGGTATGCGGTGGCCCACCCTGCATACCTTGTAGGTCCGTCCCTACGATTGATCCTTGTTGTCTGGTGTCGCTCGGCAGGATGTCGTTTAGTTGGGTTGTTAGTTGATAGTTGAGTTGTTTAGTTGGGTCGTTTTGATCAAGTTGGATGAAGTAGTGGTGTGAGTTGTGATAGTTGTCCAGTTGTTGTACTAAAGTTGCTAGGATGAGTGGAGCACTCTCCTGAGTTGTATGGTTTTTTGATCCAGTTTCCACTCAAAAAACTAGGTGGGCATTTGCCTTTTTTTCTTTCTTCGTCTAATAGAAATCGCGGCAAAGCTTTTGCCGTCCTTTCTAAAATAAAAATAAAAAGATACAAAAGAACTCCAATCCGACCTGGTATCAAAGAACCGTTGCATGCTTGGATAGTAATAACGTAGAGACCGAGCTCTCTGCATCATCGCTCTACATGTAATAGAGCTGAGGACACAATTCACGGCCAGCTCGATCTCTCCGGTTCATCTCTGCGGAGGCGGACAGTTGATGTGTACGTCATTAGTGCCGCACGAGTGGCCTGGTCCTGATTTCTTCACCTGCAGCAGCCTGTGCAGGGCTCGCCCATGAGCGGACGACGACGTGATTGCCGCTGCCAGCGGCGGTGGCGGCCCCGGCAACGCCCGCGCCGCTGCAAGGGTTGCCGAGCCCGAAGTGGCCACGAGAACCAGGAGCATGATAACCACCACAACCTTTCTCACCATGGACGACGTGGAGGTGATAAACGACATTAGTGGTTCACAATGCGCTCTCTCTCTCTCTCTCGATCGCTCTGCCTTATTTCGAGGGTTAAGCTAGCTATATATAATACGAGACTGTTTTTTTCTTCTTCTTTGGGATGAGATCAAGTTGGCTAGTGATGAGTGTTATAAGCAGTTGTTCGAGGACGTAATCACCTCGTACTTATAAAGGAATGCCGGAAGGTATTCTTGCATATGCCATGGTCGGTCGATCGAGCTTACTCCGAAACTTCAATGTTTTTTACGTGTGCGACTCGTTGGCTAAGCTGACTGGTTCGCAATCGCAAGCAAGCAATGCGCACACACGTACATACACAAAAAGTACTACGCGGTTTCTATAGAGCTCCGTCCATCTGCCAACTTCACTAGTCTTAAGTCTACGTTTGTGCACAAAACAAATCTGTCGCGCGATCCGTACGTTCTTACGAACTCGCGACAAAATCGAAAGCTAGCTCTACAGTTCCAAATACCGGTGGCGTGTCCAAACTAACAGAAGAAATCCATCATTGTCAGTTGTCACAACCATCAATGGACGCTCGGTGTGATCAGCGCTTCATGGCGTTACTCTTACGCCGCGGCATCCATGCATGACTTGGGTTGTGTTGGGCCCATATGTATATGCTTCCTGCTGTGTCATGGGCCCAGCCAAGTTAGCCGAGGCTCTCGAGTCCGTGGATAAAAAAAAACACATATGGAATACACATATGAGCTATCTCGGATACCGGCATGAGAAATTTTATGATGGTGGGAAAAAACATGGGTTATCCATTATGTGAGATCGGACAGTAGAAAAATAGGGGTACCCAGCTGAAAGTACCTGAATATACTAAATAGGTGAGGATAGTATCAAATTAGGTAAGCCAGTACCAAAATATGTGGGTAAAATCTATTTTTCATTCTATATTTTATTTTCAAATAAGGGTAAATCCATCATTTTAGTCCTTTTCTTACTCCTTCCTCCTCCGTCTCTTCTTCTCTCACCTGTCGAAGCTCCGACCAAGGAAAGGGTCACGCGAGTGCTCTCTCTTTCAGCCGCACATGCCCGGTCGATTACGTGCTACTCCGTCCCAGCGCCTCCCAAGCCGATGCCGTCCTTGCTCCTCTTCCCTATGCGGCCGGCAGTGGAAGCTGCGCCGCCGGGCAAGCAGGCCGCAGGCCGCCGTGCGCTTGGCCTGGCAGCAGCTGTGCCGTAGGGCCTGGCTGTCCTCAGCTGCGCCATAGACCCATAGTAGTCGGTGACCGTCAGTCCGTCACAGGTGCCGTGCTTATATTAGTGGCGACATCAACACAAGCACCTTGAACTAAGCCTGGACGAAAAACTCGAAACTCGCTAGCTCGCTCGACTCGCTCGTTAATGGCTCGGCTCGAGCTCGACTCGTTTTATAATGAGCCAGCTCATTTTATAACGAGCTCGCTCGATTTATAACGAGCCAGCTCGAGCTGGCTCGCGAGCTGCTCACGAGCCATAACGAGCCAGTCAATTCACAAGCAAACAGCTAAATTAGCTCGGCCCATATAGCCATACATCCCTCGGTGGCCTTGGCCTAGGCCAATCCTGAAACCTAGCTCGGCCCATATGGCCATACCCATACATCCCTCGGTGGCCTTGGCCCAGGCCAATCCTGAAACCCTAAGCTGCTAAGCATATACACGGTACACCACCAGCACCAGCCACCAGCCACCAGCCACTCAGGCAGTCAACACCAGGGCACCAGGCGTCTAGGCCATAGTCTTTTCCCTTTCCCCTCACGTCGCCGCACGCACTGGATACACGAGCCGCCGCATGCCGCCGTTCCTCACCGCGCGCAGGCACGTCGCACGCAGCTCCTCTCCGGTCTCCCATCTCCGCACGCAGGACGCAGCTCGCCGGCTTGCGGACATCTAGTTCGCCCCATCCCATTCCCATCTCAAGCTGGTCATGGAGGATGAGGAAGAGTCCCCAGGGATGCTTCCTCCGGTGGCGCCCAGTCTTGAATCGAGGAGCAACCGCAAGAAGATGCCGTCTTCAACAGGCAATCGCGGTGGCCGCGGCCGAGGTCGAGGATCCGCAGCCACGACGTCTATTGCTCCATCGCCATCGGCTGCCATATCAACAGACACGGACATGGTATGTATATGTATTTTTTTTTGTTCATGCTTTGATCTGTAGGATGCAGCCTAGAATTTGTGTGATTCGTGTGAATATGTACAGGAATACAGGATAATTGATTTTGATCTGTAGACTGTACGTAGTCCAGTTGTGTAGCATAATTGATTTTTGACTACCTGTTCCGTGTAGCACTTGGAACCTTTGGCGGAGGATGAAGACCATAGAGAGAACTTTGACATGAATGCTGATATATCAGTAAGTGTGCCGACAGATGATGATGATGCAGATGATGATGCAAGTCAGGAGGAGGTTGGAGATGATGTAAGCGTGCCGTCAAATCCTTCGAAGGCAACTAGAGGGCGGAAAGGAAAGAGGGATGGTATTCATTTATCCCCTTCTAAGACCAAGGTAAAGAGAGGAAAGAGGGCTGGTTGTTGGAAGTATTTCAAAGAGATAAAAGTTCAATCTGAGAAGGAGTTTGGTGCTATGGTGACTAAGGCTAAGTGCAGATTCTGTCATAAGAGTTATGTATACCATCAAGGTGGAGCAACTTCACAGCTGAACCGTCACCTTGCCCGCTGCACACAGTTTCAGAACAAGCTTGCTAAGGCTAAACGACAAGTTGCTCAAGGTACACTCAACTATGTTGCAGATGATGGCTGTCTTGTTGTTAATCCTACTGAATATGACCATGAGCACACTAGAAAATTGATTGCAAACATGATAATTGTCCATGAGTATTCTTTTAGGATGGTTGAGCATAAATGGTTTAATATCTTGATGAAGTGGATGAATAGCAACTATGAATGTATTGGTAGGAAGACTATTAAAAATGAATGCATGAAAGTTTATGAATCTGAGAAAGAGCAGCTAAAGAAGAGTCTTAGAGAGGCTGAATCAATAAGTTTGACTACTGATTTATGGACATCCAATCAAAATATTCAGTACATGTGTTTGGTGGCACATTACATAGATAGTGATTGGGTTTTGCAATGCCGTGTTCTTAACTTTCTTGAGTTAGATCCTCCCCACACTGGTTTGGTGATAGCTCATGCTGTTTTTGAGTGCTTGGTGGAATGGAAAATAGAAGATAAGGTTATGTCAATCACCCTTGATAATGCTTCAAATAATGATGTTGCTACTACAAATTTGTCAGCCAAGCTGCTTGCTAGAAAGAATGGCCAGTTTGATCCCAAATATTTTCATGTTCGTTGTGCTGCTCACATAGTCAATTTGGTTGTTAATGATGGTCTAGACCCAATAGAAGGTCTCATAAGTGACCTAAGGAATACTGTGAAATATTTCAAGAGGTCTCCAAGTCGCCTGTACAAATTTGTAGAGGTTTGCAATGATTATGCTATTAAAGTTGGGAAATGTTTGTCTCTTGATGTTAAAACAAGGTGGAACTCAACATATAAAATGCTTGACACTTGCATTGAGTATAGGTCTGCATTTGGTTATTATGCTCAAGTAGACCAGAACTATGCATGGAAACCTACAGAATCTGAATGGAACATGTATGAGAAGATTAGGCCAATTCTAGGAGAGATGGCTGGAGCAACCACTGCATTTTCAGGATCAGTTTACCCTACTGCTAATGTCTTCTACCCTTACATTTTGAAAGTCAAACTTGCACTGTTAAAGGCAAAAAATTCTGAGGACCCTTATTTGAAGAAAATGGGTGCTGCCATGTTAGCCAAATTTGATAAATATTGGGAAGAGAAGAACAATGTAATGGTTATTGCTACAATCCTTGACCCTAGGTTCAAAATGAGATATATTGAGTTCTATTTTAGTCAGCTTTATGACTCCTCAAGGTGTGAACAAGAGGTTGCTAATATAAAAAAAGAGTTAGAAGAGCTATACAAGAAGCATGAGTTGGAGCAACGCCGGAAAATGGGTGGCAGTAGCAGCTCATCAACCACTCAATCAGCCTCATCATCAAAGGAAACAACCAGCTCAGTGGCTTGTCTTGTTTCAAGTGAATTTCAGTCCTTTCTAGAGTCAAGTGCTTGAGAAACTTCAAAATCTGAGTTACTTATCTACCTAGATGAAGCAAACCATCCTTTACATGATAAGAATTTTAACTTACTTCACTATTGGAATGTGAATGCTCTTAGATTTCCTGTTGTGTCTAGTGTGGCAAAGAAGTTCTTAGCTGTCCCAGCTAGCAGCGTATCATCAGAGTCCACTTTCAGTTGTGGAGGCAGAATTCTTGATGACTATAGGAGTTCTTTGAAGCCAGCGACAGTTCAAGCACTAGTTTGTGCATCTAGTTGGATACGAGGTTCTAAAAGTCCTCCTATTATTCTGGTATGTCTCTTTAGTCTATTTTTCAACTCCATTTTTCCCAAAGTTTGTGTATGTAAATATGTAATGCTTAATTCTTTTACTGTTTTTACAGGGAGAAGATGGTGATGATGGTGACATCGAGAGTGTGGAGCTTCCCAGCAGTGTGGTGGAAAGCAACTAGTAAGCCTATTTTAGAATGATCAGTAGTGTGGTGGAAATCATATTTGTATATTTGTTCTCACTTGATGTGTTGTTCACATACAGGTAATAAGATATAAAGGGGGAAGAGAACTAGGGATTGGACTAGGGACGTGTTGGTTGCGCGCCACACTGCTTCTGACTTGCTTTTGGTGTATATATATATATATATATTACCTACACTACAAACCTGATCAGTCTACCACTCAAGCTGCTGGCTGCTGCTCATTTATTTTGCTTCGTTCTTGAGATGTCTAAACTGTATGAGTATGAGTGTATGACTATCGTGGACTCATGGTCATGGTCATGGTTGTGGTGGTCTGCCTTTAAACTTTGACGAATTGTGGATCAATCGATGGATGGATTATATTCTCCTTTGTTAAATTTATAAGTACTTTACGTTTGTTGCTCACTTGCTTTTATAATCTCCCTGTAATGTGTTTGGATGATTTGGCTCGCGAGCCAAACGAGCTAGCTCGAGTTTTTTTAGCGAGCCGAGCCGAGCTGCTCTTCTAGCTCGTTTGTATAACGAGCCGAGTCGAGCCAGTATGTTAACGAGCCGAGCTATAACGAGCCGAGCTGTAACGAGCCGAGCTGGCTCGATATCCAGGCCGACCTTGAACGTTGGTCGCTCATAGTCTGCAAGCTCATCCAGTGCAGCCACCATCACTAGCACGTAGCACCGCCGCTTGCGTTGATTATATTGGCCGTTGCTGTCACTGTTGGCTCCAGCCCATCGCACACCACGGCTACGCCGGAGGAACAGGATTACGTCAAGTTTTAGAAGGGCACCACCTCAAACACTGCAGCACCGAGTTACTGTAGCTCGGAAAACACAGTAGCGGTGAAGTTTAGTAGAAGTTGGAGAGTTGAGTCAGCTTAAAAGCCTGGATCTGAGAGGCTGTTAACTCCGAATCGATCCTTTTGCGTGAGGCGAGGACAAAAGCGCGTGGAAGTTAATTAGCAGGTGTAGTTTATTTAACATGTAGAGTGAGCCTTAGCCGTTATCCCGGGTCAGGGCGATACAGCTAGCTTTTACATGATGTAATGTGGAGGACAATGATGATTTATAGACACGTGCGATACGCACGTGCATGACCACTAATTCAAAAAAAAAAAAAAAAAACTGTAGCAAAGCAACATGCATAAAACAAAAAAAAAATCCTCTCCACTACTGGCCACTGGCCACCGCCCCGTAGCAAAAAGAAAAGGGCGTCTTTCACCTTTCTAAAATAGCTTAGGAGTTGTTGAGTGTTTTTGTATTACATCACCGGTCACTTTAGTTAATTAATGTGAATGTTCTTCTCGTAGGCTGTACATTACAGAACTTTCCAGATGAAGAAGGAAGAAATCGATTGATTTGAAACCCATGTGTCGGTGTTTCGAACAAACACCAACAAAAAAATTTATATTTGTTGCGCGTTAGACTTAGATGGTGTGCTAAAGGACACAAGGTTTATACTGGTTCGGGCAGAATGTCCCTACGTCCAGTTTGCTGCTGCTCGTGTTATTAACACCGAAAAATGTTCGTAGTAGGGGTACAAACGGACGAGAGAGGAACAAGCCCCAAGTCTCTGATGAAAAGGTCGAAAGGATGCCAAGAGCTCGGTTGCTGCTTGACTGTGTGTTGTGTGTAGGATTGATCCGTCCCCCTAGTGAGGTGCCCTGCCCTCCTTTTTATAGACCAAGCACTACTACAGGATGGACTTGTTGTCCTGGGCGGTAACGGCCTTTAGTCCTGGTTACCGCGCCGGGACAACGATCCTGGGACTAAAGGTGGAACCTTCAGTCCCAGGTCATCGAGCCGGGACTAAAGATGAACCTTTAGTCCCGGTAGGTGCCCTCCAGCCGAGCAAACGTAGCCGCACCCTTTAGTCCCGGTTGGTAACTCCAACCGGGACTAAAGGTTCCTTTTTTTTCTTTTTTTGTTTAATTTGTTTTCAGTTCAGTTACACATATTTATTTAATATATAATATGTTTTTATGTACGTATTCTACGCTGCTAATATAAATACACGCACGCATATAATTATATCTAATTCTCATCTCGAGCATTATTATATTCGAATAAAGTATGAAACTATATATATTATAGATATATATGTATATATACAACACTTTCATAATCTTGTTCTCGAAAATAACGATATCAATTAACATTTAATTTACATCATTTATTCCTTATGATCAAAGTAGAACTCGCCGTTGGGATTTATCACTTTTTCTAGAAGAAATCCTGCTATTGACTCTTGAACTGCTTTCAGATGGTCTTTTTGCATGACCCTTTATTTCAACCATTCAGTCTTGCATTTGAAATAAAAGGAAAATTATTAATACATATATATATATATATTCATTTAAAAATAAATAAAAAATTGATATATACGTACTCTGAGGACATCTTCAGAAGTTCTTCTTATGTGTGCAGTGATAAATTCACAAACGTAGTATCCACATAAGTTATTACCTGGTTGCTGCCGCAAACACCACTGTACGAGAAGAAGATTATTCTCATCATCTCATACGTAAATTGAAGTACGATATAGTAATTAAACACGTGGGGAAGTATATATAGTACAACTTACTGATATTTCAACTACATTAAGTGGTGCCTTGCAATCCTTGCGGTGTTGCCGAATAAACTCTTTCCAAACCCTGTGCGACCAATAATGTACGATCGTTAATAAATTATGGCAAAGTCTATTCAATAATAGTTGTGCACGAGAGATCGAAATTACCCCTGGATAATGTCTATCATATCTTGGTATAGTGCCCGCTCTTTTCTCAACGAGTCCAAGATTACTAACCGACTTGAGTTTAACTCAATGACAATGAGTATCCAGTGAAACCTGCATTGGTTTATACACACACGTACATGCACATAAGTTGTATTGATATTACATAAAATGTGTAGACTACATTATTATTAACACTTACTCAAAGTTGTACGGAAAAAGTATTGTTGTCTTGTCGTGCTGCTTCACGAAGAACCTCGTGATATTCGTCTGTGCTTCAGATACCCAGTGCTCCTTGACAATAATATCGGTTTTGAATACGATATAAGGATCAATGAAGCCAACACTAGTGTCTTGTATTCTTTGGAGCTCTGACATCTGGAATCTGTATATAAATATAAGTTACATGTGAGGATAATTATATATACGTATGCATGGAAGTGAGTTTATTAAATAAAAGTAAGAATCACTTACAAACAAAAGGAGCTAATGATTGATTTGTCCAGAGCGTCCAAGTGGTATAGTTGATGCAATTCTTCGAAACTAATATGTAAGATGTCATCGCCACAGAAGTAATGATGGTCTCTAAATCTGACAAAGATTCACTCCTCACCCCTGCCACACGTCTGCATGTACCACTTGTTGAGCAAGTACATTTGCGTACACAATTCATTCAGAGCCACAGGGTTGTACAGACTTTTGCCAAATTTATAAGTCTTCCTGGTATCAACTTCCAGGTTCTGGATTGGAGATTTGCCCGTCAATTGATCCAAGGTTAAACCAGTTAGTTTAAAAAACGCATTAAGGTCTTGAACCGATACTTCTCCAGAGTTGTCTGGTCGATAGACTTCTATGTTGGAACCATATTCATTAGCAACAACAAGATTTTGCATTGGTTGCTTCTGTTGTCCGAGCTGTGGGACATCCTTCCCTGATGCTCTTTTCCTTTTCTTATGTGCACCATGTGACTTCACGAGGGAGCGGTCATAGTCTGATAGTGGCGGAGGCTTACGAACTTTATGCATCTTTTTCTTGTGAGCTTCGACCTTCTGTCTCAGCAGATCTCGTGGTATGTAAAAGTACGGCTTCTCCTTAAGCTTCGCTTGTCTCTGCTTTTGGATATCTATAAAAAAATCTTTCACTTTTTTGTCTTCTTCAGCTGCTATTTGCTCATCAGTCTTTTCAGGAAGTATTTCTTGAGAAATAACTCTTTTTTTCGGGGTCTTCTTTGCCGCCGGGACCTTAGACGTCTCTGTAGTGCGTTGCTGTGGAGGGGGTGGGGTGGTGTTGGAGACCGGCATGGAGGTGATGAGGCCAATGTTGGAGTCCGGCATGGAGGCGTTGGAGATCGTTGTGGAGGCGGTGGGGCCGATATAGGAGTTGGAGATCGTTGTGGAGGCGATGGGGCCGGTGTAGGAGTTGGAGATCGCCGTGGGGATGAAGTCGTCTCGCCCCCCGTGACGCTGTGATGAGATGGGGAATGAATGATTGGGCTAGGCTGGGGGGAGACCCTGCTATAAAAACAAGTTGTGGGTCAATTATTTTTTAAGCCAATATAAAATTAATAGAAAATAATATTTCATTCACTTTCATTCGTACCTAGGGTGAGGTAGGGGAAGCGGTGGCGCCCTAAGAATGATGATGAAGCGTTTGCGCCATTGAATAAATGTCTTCTCTGCTTCTCCTAGTATCTTCTCCCCATCACCACCTTCAATGTCAAGAGGAACATTGTTGTAACCTTTGAGCACTCTATCGACCGAGACGCTAGCATATCCAGGTTGAATAACTGACCCATGGATTCTTGGTGTCTTCGTTCGGTCTATTGGAGATACAACCTCGACAGCCACCATGATTGATGCATTATTACCATCTGGAATATGCAACTCACATGTTGTTAGAGGCTCGGTAATGTCATCAACAGGGAAGCGCAACCCAGCGTCATCTTGAATAACAGGCAGCTCCGTGGAAGCACAACTGCTTTTCATCTGACCAACGGGGCTAATGGTGATTGCCGGCGTTGATTGCGATTGCATTTGACTCAGTGCTAGCTTCACTAGCCTCTTGATCTCCTCCTGCATTCTTGCCTCAAGAGATTTTTCTCGTTCACGTGATTCAAGCAATGCTTGTCGTGACTCATTAACAAATTGCTGCAATACACGGATTCGGTCTGCCTCCTCATCCTTCTTTCTTTGGCGACTTCTGTAGGTATCCTTGTCTGCTGGGAATGCTTGTAGCCACAGAACCACCCCATAGCCTCTTGTTCGACCACCATGTTCGGGATTCTCTAGGGCATATGTTAATTCATCCTTCTCTCTGTTGGGCTTGAAAACACCACTATCAGCTTCTTTCCTAGCACGAGCTAGTCTCTGTGTTGCTCTCTTAATTTTTTGGTTGAAAATTAGCTTGCCGGTGTCTGGGTCTAGGCTTCCCCCATGAGCGTAGAACCAATTCTTCACGCGTTGAGGCCAGTTCTTCTCTATTGTTTCGGGTATGATTCCCTTGGCAGTAATCTTTGCTTCTAGGTTCTGCCACTTGGGAATAGCACTTCTATAACCACCTGATCCCATGCGATGATGGTATTGCTTCTGTCGGGTATTCTGCTGATTCCTCATCACATGTTCCTCACTCTCTTGAGATGTCTTGTATTATATGAAGTCATCCCAATGGGACTCCAACTTGACAAACGCCTTAGCATTGAAATCCGACGTTTCATTCTTCAAGATAAACTTTTTATACAATATCTTCTTCCAACTCTGGAACAATGTTGCCATCTTCTTCATTGTCCAATCCCTCACTAGCTCCTTCAAAGCATCATCTGCTTGTAATGTGAAATGCTGAGTGATATCTATCCAAGCTAGGTTCTTGTCACGATCAGATACAAAACTAACATTAGGAGCGGATATCTTCTGCTTCCATTCACGAGCACTAACTGGGATCCTATCCCTTACAATGAACCCACATTGATTGACATATGTCTGAGCATGTGGTCCCAATGGTTTGTCGGTGTCGGTGTCGAATTCTGATATTATGAAACGGCCCTCTAATGACTTTTTTGGCCCTCAGACTTTGCTACTCTTGTTGGTGGTTGATGTAGATCCAGAGACCGGCTACATGAGTAGAAACACAACGATTAACAACAAATATACGTACGCATGCATCTATAAGAGATGATAGATAATCAAATATACCTCGCTAGTATTTTCTTGCGCGACAATTTGTTGATCTTCAACCACCGGGATATTCAGGATATCCTCATAATCAGCAAAGTACCGACTCATGTCATCTACATCCGTATTGGTGCCAGCGTTGATAATATCCGCCATTATGTCATCATTCAAGTTATCATCCGGAGCAGCCATTTGTATCTTCAAGACATAGATAGAATTACTATGGCACATAACATAAGTACATGTGATAACACATATAGAATTACTAAATCCAATTAAATATAATAACACATAATCAAATCAAAAACACTTTCGATCCAAAAACATGGAAATAAGTACATATATATATACACATAGAATGATACAATTTTCTCTCTCTCAACACATAGAAATAAGTGCATATGTATATATCTCTAGATATGCATGTGATAACACATAGAATGTCTCTCTAGATACAATTTTCTCTCTCTCTCAACACATAGAAATAATTAAGTACATGTATATATACACATAGAAATAATTAAGTACATATATATGTATACATATAGAATCTCTCTCTAGATACATGTGATATAGATAGAATTACTAATAAAATATCCAAGTGATATATAGATAGAATTACTAAAATAAAATATGCATGTGATATAGAGATAGAATTACTAATAAAATATGCATGTGTCAATTACTAAAACAAAATTAAATCTAACATATATATAGAGAGATAGAATATAATTACTAAATCCAATTAAATAAAATAACACACATATATCTAGATAGAATTAATTACTAAATCTAATTAAACCTAACATATATACATAGATAGAATTACTAAATCAAAATTAAATCTAACACATATATAGAGAGAGATAGAATAATAATTACTAAATATATCAAAAACTATAATAAAAAACTATCTAAATGAACTATCTAAATAAAGTACTAATTAAATTTTAATACATTTAAATCTAATTAACATATATCAAAAACTATCTAAAAAACTATCTAAAAAACTAAGAATAAACTACTAATTAAATTTTAATACATTTTAATCTAACATATATATCAAAAACTGTCTAAAAAACTATCTAAAAAATATGGCCGAGCTAGCTAGCAGGCTAGGGGCGGATGGCGGGCGTGCTAGCCGGCCACGGGGCCGAGCTGAGCCGCGCGAGGACACGACGTACGGCGGAGACGAGCTCGACGTACGGCCGCCAGGCGGGGGTCACTAGTAGAGAACAGACCTTTGATCCTCGGTCAAAATGGACTCTAGTCCCGGAATTTTTTGCCCCCGGGACTAGAAATACCTTTAGTCCCGGTTGGTGGATCCAACCGGGACTAAAGGCCCCTGCCCAACGGCTACTGCGCCAGACAGAGGTGGCAGGGACCTTTAGTCCCGGTTGGAGCCACCAACCGGGACTAAAGGTAGACTTCTACTCCCGGTTGGTGGCTCCAACCGGGAGTAAAGGTCTACTCCCGGGCCGTGGCTGCGCCCGGGGTTGGAAAGTTACCTTTAGTCCCGGTTGGATCTATCAACCGGGACTAAATGTTCTCCCTTTATAAATCGGCCGTCTCCTCCTTCCTCCCCGAGCCCGAGCTCAGCACATTTTGAAGCTCACTGCAGTAGTGTTCTTGCTTCCTCCCTCCCTCCATTGTTCCTCCATCCATTCTTCGATTCCTCCGTCGATTCTTCAATTGTAAAGGTTACCAATCTCATACTCTCATTTTTTACCATTTTCTTATGCCATTTTATTCACTATATATATTTATGGTTCTTTATTATGGTTTTTTTTCATTTGTAAGCAATTTGAGCTCAAAATCACTTTAAGCTTGCATATTTACATGAAAGAAGGTTAAAGTATATATAAATATAAAGTTAGAAAATAGTTAGAAAATTATAGCAAATCCTTACTAGTTGAACTTGCGGACCGTGTTCAGGTCGGCGAGGATGTTCTCTGCCGAGCGGTAACGGACGTCAAGGAGGAGCTTTGATTCTACGAGGGAGAGCGATAACGGTCGTGGAAGACCGTGTTCCCTTCCTCGTAGAATCGGAGCTCTTCCTTGACCAAGTACGGTGCCGTCCGGTGGAGAAATCCTCGCCAAGCTGATCACGTAAGCAAGGTCAACTAGTACGGATGGTTATTTATTCACATGTCCCGATATCGTCGTAGTAGTCTGTCAATCACCGTACCTAAACGTAGTATATATAAATAAAAACTTAGAAAATAGTTAGAAAATTATAGAAAATCCGTATTAGTTGAACTTGCGGACCGTGTTCAGCTCGGCAAGCATGTTCTCTGTCGAGCGGTAACGAACATCAAGGAGGAGCTTTGATTCTACGAGGGAGAGCGACAACGGTCGTGGGAGACCGTGTTCCCTTCCTCATAGAATCGGAGCTCTTCCTTGACCAAGTACGGTGCTGTCCGGTGGAGAAATGCTCGCCGAGATGATCACGTAAGCAAGGTCAACTAGTACGGATGGTTATTTATTCACACGTCCCGATATCGTCGTAGTAGTCTGTTATGTGTGTACATTCCCATTCTTCTGTTAATTTGCGGAAATATCATATGAATTACTTACCTGCCGCAGTAAAAGACGAGAACACAATGACCATTAAAAATATCATTGTTTAGAGATCTAGATAATTTTATAGTTTGTTAATTTTATTTGTTTATAAAAGAAGAAATTTATAGTGTATTAAAAAATGAGTATAGAGAGTAGATGGCAACTGCTTCCGGGTCCTCGGCCTCTCATGGGTTTCCAAAGCGACTTAGGCCGGGCCTTCCTCTCATTCCATGCGGCAAGTGTCGTGATGAGATGAAGATTGTGATGGAGTACCGAGTGAAGAAGGAGGGTCCCAACAAGGATCGTATCTTCTACAAGTGTCCGGATCGCAATGTGAGTTATTTTATCGTATTTAATGATTATGGTTAGTTTATACCTATTTTCATGATGGTTGTGATTAAAGTTCTAATTTTTTGTTTTAATTTCAGTGGGATGGCAGTGGACGATGTTCAGGCTTCTACTGGGAGGAAGAGTATGTTGAACTCGTGCAAAAATATCTTGCACAACAGGCAGATACGGCGGCTAATGAGGCAGTGATCCAGCCGAAGAAGCCCAAAGATGTTGCACAATCGGGGGATCTGTCTGTTTTAGTTGAGATTGGTCGCGAAATCCTTGTGCTCCTGAAATGTATTTTAGCTTTAGTTCTTTTAGTGGTAGTTGGGATTGTCTACATTGTAGCGATGCTTTCATAAATTTGTATCTTTTGTGGTGGCACGCATGTTGTATAAATAATTAATTATGATCTAGGTTTTAATATGATATTTATGTCATGTAATGCAGATGAGCCGTCATTGGATGTATAATGCTGATCGCCGCTCACAAGAGTTCATTGACGGCGTGCATTCTTTATTACGTGCAGCCGAGACAAACAAACGCGACGGTTTCATGTGCTGCCCATGTGCCATATGTAAGAATACGGTGGAATATCCTTGCTCAAGGACTCTTCATTCACACTTGTTCAAGTCGGGTTTCATGCCAAACTATATTTGTTGGACAAAGCACGGAGAAACCGGTGTTGTAATGGAAGAAGATGAAGAAGAACAATGGGACGACAATGATATTATTCCTGATGGTGCGTGCTTCAATGATACTGCAATGGGAGAAGCTGAAGAAGAGGTAGTCGCAGAAGATGAGCTGGCTGATGATCTTTGTCAGGTCATTCGTGATGCACAAAGAGAATGTGAAAGTGAAAAGGAGAAGATCAAGTTCGAGCGGATGCTAGAAGATCACAAGAAATTGTTGTACCCAACTTGTGATGCAGGGCAGAAAAAGTTGGGAACCACACTAGAATTGCTGCAATGGAAGGCAAAGAATGGTGTATCTGACAAGGGATTTGGAGAGTTACTAAAAATCCAAAAGAAGATGCTTCCGAAGTATAATGAATTGCCCGCCACTACCTACGAAGCAAAACAAGTTGTCTGTCCTATGGGGCTAGAAATAGAGAAGATACATGCATGTCCTAATGACTGCATCCTATACCGTGGCAAAGAGTACGAGAAATTGGATGCATGCCCGGTATGCCATGCGTCGCGGTATAAGATCAGGCGAGATGACCCTGGTGATGTTGAGGGCGAACGTCCACGTAAGAAAATCCCTGCCAAGGTTATGTGGTATGCTCCTATAATACCACGCTTGAAACGTCTGTTCAGAAACAAAGAACATGCAAAATTGTTACGATGGCACAAAGAAGACCGTAAGGTAGACAATATGTTGAGACACCCTGCTGATGGGTCCCAGTGGAGAGCAATCGACAGAGAATTCCCGGAGTTTGCAAATGACGCAAGAAACTTAAGGTTTGCTTTAAGTACAGATGGTATCAATCCTTTTGGAGAGCAGAACAGTAGTCATAGCACTTGGCCTGTTACTCTAAGTATCTACAACATTCCTCCTTGGTTATGCATGAAGCGGAAGTTCATTATGATGCCTGTGCTCATCCAAGGCCCGAAGCAACCTGGCAATGACATCGATGTGTACCTGAGACCACTTATTGATGAACTTCTCATTTTGTGGAATAAAGAAGGTGTACGTGTGTGGGATGAGTACAAACAGGAACACTTTGATCTGCGAGCATTGTTGTTCGTAACAATCAATGATTGGCCTGCTCTAAGTAATCTTTCAGGACAGTCAAACAAGGGATATAATGCATGCACACACTGCTTCGGTGATATTAGAGGTGTATTCTTGAAAAAATGTCGAAAGGTCGTGTACCTTGGCCATCGTCGATTTCTTCCTGCAAATCACCCCGTAAGAAAGAAAGGTAAGCATTTTAAAGGGAAATCAGACCACCTGACCAAGCCTCGCAACCGAACCGGTGAGGATGTACTCGATATGGTCAATGATGTGAAAGTCGTCTTTGGAAAAGGACATGGAAGCCAACCTATTCCGAAAGACGCTACCGGTCACGCACCCATGTGGAAGAAAAAGTCCATATTTTGGGACCTACCCTATTGGCAAGTCCTGGAGGTCCGTAGCTCGATCGACGTGATGCACCTGACGAAGAATCTTTGTGTGAACCTGCTAGGCTTTATGGGTGTGTATGGAAAGCCTAAGGACACATTTGAAGCACGACAGGACCTGCGTTGTTTGAGAGAAAGAGACAACCTACATCCAGAGAAGACAGATGATGGACGCCATTACTTACGTCCTGCTAGCTACACTCTAAGCAAAGAGGAGAAGGAAATCATGTTTGAATGCTTAAACAACATCAAGGTACCATCTGGATTCTCCTCGAATATAAAGGGTATTATAAATGTGCCAGAGAAGAAATTCTGTAACTTAAAGTCCCATGACTGTCACGTTCTCATGACGCAATTACTTCCAGTTGCATTAAGAGGAATTCTACCTCCAAATGTACGTCTAGCCACCGTAAAGCTATGTGCATTCCTCAATGCAATTTCTCAGAAGGCAATTGATCCAACTGATCTAGCTAAACTACAGAATGATGTGGTTCAATGTCTCGTCAGCTTTGAGTTAGTGTTCCCTCCTTCCTTCTTTGATATTATGACACACCTCCTAGTTCACCTAGTCAAGGAGATTTTCACTCTCGGTCCTGTGTTCCTACACAACATGTTCCCCTTAGAGAGATTCATGGGAGTCCTAAAGAAATATGTTCACAACCGTGCTCGCCCAGAAGGAAGCATCGCCAAGGGCTATGGAACAGAAGAGGTCATTGAGTTCTGTGTTGACTTTATTCCCGACCTTGACTCGATTGGTGTTCCTGAATCGAGACATGAGGGGAGACTAAGCGGAAAGGGGACACTAGGGAGGAAAACATATATTGGTACGGATGATGATTATTTCAATAAAGCGCACTACACAGTTCTACAGAACTCCTCTTTGGTAGATCCGTATATTGAGACACACAAGGATCTCTTACGATCCGAGTTTCCTAGGAAGACTGAAGCTTGGATTACGCATAAGCACATGGAAACTTTCGGCGGTTGGTTGCGAAAAAAATGTCAAGGTGATGAGAGCATCCATGAGCAACTGTATTTATTGGCTATGCAACCATCATGGCATATCGTCACATACAAAGGGTACGAGATAAATGGGAACATATTCTACACAGTAGCCCAAGATAAAAGGAGTACCAACCAAAACAGTGGTGTCCGCATAGATGCCACAGACCCGAATGGGAATAAGCAGACATATTATGGACGCATAGATGAAATATGGGAACTAGAATATGCACCTACTTTGAAGATCCCATTGTTCAAGTGCCAATGGGTCAAGGTGACCGGAGGCGGAGTAACAGTAGACAACGAGTATGGAATGACAACAGTAGACCTTAGTAATATTGGGTACAAAGACGAACCATTCGTCCTTGCCAAGGATGTGAATCAGGTGTTCTATGTCAATGATATGTCTACCAAACCAAAAAGAGGGAAAAATGATAATGACTCAACCAAAGAGCCAAAGCGCCACATAGTTCTTTCAGGGAAAAGAGTCATCGTGGGAATTGAGGACAAGTCGGACATGTCAGAAGAATATGAAAAGGATGACCGAATTCCGCCCTTCAAAGTGAACAAAGACCCTAGCATCTTGGTAAATGATGAGGACACTCCATGGTTACGAAGCGATCATAACCAAGGGACATACATAAAGAAGAAGTTCACTGCTGTGCCCACTTGATGATATAGTGATTTAATATAGTGTGTGTTTGAGATATTATGTAATAATTGTGAATTCAGATGTTTATTATGTCATGTTTTAAATTAAATCAATGTTTGATTTGGTGGGATTTCTCTCTCAAAAAGGTAAATTATTAGGATACTGAGTGATGAAAAATTAAAATATTAACGTTAAAATGATATGAAAACAAATTTCCTGTCCAAAACCAATAATTTTAATAATTTTAATTAAACACTACATTTTTGCATTAACGAAATAATAAATATTAGTTACATTATGTTTTATAATTCTAACAAAAAATAAAAAAAGTTAGGTTATCGATTTTTCCTATGTGCAATAAACAAAAATAAAATTCATATTTTTAACAAAATAATTTTATGCCTTTTATTTAATTTACTATGTATTTAATAAAAACTATTGCATTTCTATTGTATGTAACAAGACTATTGCTTAAAACAGGCGGGAAACGAAACTGCAGGCCACCTTTACTCCCGGGTGGGAAGCCCACCCGGGAGTAAAGGTGGGCTGCAGTTTCGCGGCCCGCCAAAAAAAATCCTTTACTCCCGGTGCGTGTTACCAACCGGGAGTAAAGGTATACCTTTACTCCCGGTTGGTAACACGCACCGGGAGTAAAGGTACCTTTACTCCCGGTTGGTAACACGCACCGGGAGTAAAGGGTTTTTACTCCCGGTTGGTGGATGGCACCGGGAGTAATTCTCCTCTGCTATATAACCTCCAGCGCCTGGCAGATCGATCCGCTCGTCTTCTTCCTCGTCGAACACCGCCGCCCTCTTCTTCCTCGCGCCGCGTCTGTTCGCCTTCCGTGACACCGGCGTCGCCGTCTTCTTCCTCGTGCGGCCTCCACCGCGCGCGCCCGTGCCCCTCCTCCGCGCTTGCCCGTGGCCCTCCACCGCGCCCTCCTCCGAGCCCGACACGCCCTCCACCGCGCGTTGCCCCACCGCGCCGGCCCGAGGCCCTCCAGTAGGTACACTGCCGATATTTGGAACTCTAAATGATTTTAAATAAAAACATATCTTAAGGCAAGTTTTGAATATTTGGAACTCTAAATGACAAGTATAATTAAGGATCACCAATAAAATTACTTTAGAAATTAATTGGATCGATATAAATCCATGGCTTGTATAATAAACACGCTATATATTATTCGGAAACAACGCTACGAACCATCCGCTTGCTGTTAAGATATGTTTGTTAATAAACACGCTATATATTATTCGGAAACAACGCTACATTAATAGAAGAATTTTTTCTATCTTCATAGATCAATGTTTGTTAACGAAATTTTATCCAAATATATTCATGTAGGGTCTTTTTTTTTGAAGGATTTGTTGTAGGATATATAATGGTCAAATAGGAACTCAATTTTGATACCCAGTTTGTAAACTAAGCGTTTTTTAGTTTATCAAAAATATCACATGTTTCTTCATTTGTGAACTTTGAATATACAGATATAATATATTAATGTTGCTAAAGTAATATGAGCATTACATATTTTTTCCGGGAAGACTATCTTCAAACTTTATATCATAGCATCAGAGATCGCCTGTAAAAGAAGAAAATAAATTCTTATCATTTCGGAAATAGTAATGGTTATATGAGCAATAAGACACATATACTTACATTTCATAATGACTTATACTTATATTATTAACATAGAATTTTCTCATATGATGAATGACTACATGGTTGATCACATGGTACATAGGATCACAACATCACGCACCGACACCGCGAGAAATATGGATGAGGAGGAGTTGATGATGAATTTGATCAACACTGGCACTCAAGTTGCCGGCGATGATGGTGCTAAAAATAACATGCAAGAGGATGTAGATGACGGGAGTCAGTACTTAGCTCTTGAACAAAATGAGCAACAACATATTGGCCAAGTATATATTTTTTATTATTAGCTATATATATATATTATCATATGTCCTATGTGTGCTCATGACATTAAAAATAATGTTTATGTTTTGTAGCCCTCTGGATCGACATCAACAACTACAACGAAGAGTAAAAATGTTCGAGGTCCCAAAAAGCCATTGGAGGGTCGCTTCATCATCTCAGAGTTCAATGTGGATACAGGAGAACCGGGGGGGCCGAATAAAATGAAATTTGTGCACCACTGTGGTTACCTTGTACGGGACCGACTCCCGATTAGTACCCGTGAATGGAAGAAGAAGACCAATGCTCCTCATATCAGTTTTGTCTCCGATCGTGACAAGGCGTTAATTTGGAATGATGTCTTGGTACATTTCACGCTCCAAACAGATGATTATGATGATATAATAGATGGTGATGAATTGAAGGAGCGAGTTAGGGATTGGGCAATGAAGAAGATGGCCACCCAGTTTCAGACTTGGAAGAAACACCTATACACAACGTATGTCAAGAAGAACATAGCACCAGATTTTACTGTCCCAGGCCCGATCTCAAAGCAGAGGCCCTATTGGGATGAGTTTGTACAGTACAAGACTTCGGAAGAGGGTGTGAGTCGGGTGATAAAGAACCAACATAATGCCCAACAGAAGACATACCACCATACCTTGGGATCAGGTGGCTACCCGACTGCCATTAAGAAGTGGAACAAAATGGAAGCAGACCTTCTTGCCAAGGGTATCAGACCAGAATCACTCGAGTGGGGAGAACGTGCAAAGAATTGGTTTTTCGCTCATGGGGGAACACTAGACCAGGAGACAGGGAAGTGCGTTTATGGCGCAAGACTGCAAGAAGTAGCAGAAAGATTGTTTTATGCTCAGAGAGCTACTGCTAGTGGTGCGTTCAGGCCCAACAGAGAGAAGGATGAGCTGACATACGCCATCGGGACTATTGAACATGGTGGCCGAACTAGAGGCAAAGGAAGTGTCTCGTGGGAGCATGGATTCCCTCAGGACAGACCTTCCTACAGAAGTCGCCAGAGAAAGAAGGAAGAAGAGGCACACCGGCTCCAGAGGTTGGAGGAAGCGGTGCGTGAAGCACAGGAGCGGGAAAAAAACCTTGAAGCGAGAATGCAGGAGGAAATCAAAAGGCAAGTGCAAATAGCAGTGAGTGCAAGCAAGCAGGCATCAGAGCCAGGAATCAACATTAGCCAATCTGTTCAGTTGAAAAGCAGCTGCGCTTCCACGGAGATACCAAATCAAGGGGACACAGGACTGCGCTTCCCTGTGGATGACGTCACTGAACCTTGTACAACGTGTGAGCTACACATTCCGAAGGAGAATTCCACAATCAAGGTGGCTATCGGTCTTGTTAATCCTATCGACCGAACCAAGACACCAAGGATTCATGGGAATATAATCCAAGAAGGATATGCCACCATCTCGGTAGATAAAGCTGAAAAAGGTTTTAGTGATTTGCCTCTTGACATTCCTGGAGGTGATGGCGAGAAGACTCTAGGAGAAGCGGAGAAGACATTCATTCTATGGCGCAAGCGCTACATCATCATTCCAGGGATGTCGGCTCCACCTCCTCCTGAACTACCTCACCATAGGTATGTGCGGATGAAAACACTACATCATTAATTTGTATTGGCTTAAATAATTAACAATCTGCTCATAATAATATGTCATTCCTTTTTTTGTAGCAGATCCTCCCCCAATCTAAATCCAATTGTTCAATCGCCAGATCATCATAGTGCTCTGTACGATGACATTGTGTTGGAAGACGAGGCTGCATCCACACCCTCTCCAAGGAGGTCTCCAACGCCGCAGCCGCCACCTCCAAGGAGGTCTCCAACGCCGCTGCCAACACCTCCAAGGAGGTCTCCAACGCCGCTGCCAACACCTCCAAGGAGGTCTCCAACGCCTCCCCCGCCCCCACCTACCAAGAAGCCTAGCAAGAGGCCAGCCCCTCAAACGAAGAACCAGTCCCCGCCTGCAAAGAAAGCCACCGTGAAACCAAGGGTTATTCCCAAAATAATATCTGAAGAGAAGGAAGAAGGAACTGATGCATATAAAAAAGACATGTCTAGATTCTATGACAAACTTAAAATGAATCAAGAAGCAAGGAGAAACCCAGAGAAACCGTACTTCTTCGTAGCTCCGGATATTTTAAGAAAAAAGGTGATTTCTTACCAGCATCAACAGCGGGAATCTCGTAAGCCGTCCAAATCAACGTTATCAGACTATGACCGCACTCTCACCAAGTCAATTGAGGCGGCACAGAAAAAGAAGCGGGCAGGGAAAGGAGTTGCCCAACTCGGACAACAAGCGCACCAATCAATCCCCCCGCTAGTTGTTGGTAATGAATATGGTTCGAATTTAGGATTAATGCATCAGGCAAACATACCTCCGGATGTCGATTTGGATCACCTTGGTGAATTTCTTGATGAGACTGGTCTCGACCTTTACCAGATGTTTGGTGATGGAAACATTGAGAGTGCGGCGGAGGTTGATATTTGGAAGAAAAAATTTGTACTAGGCCAGAGTCTATACAACCCTCAAGCCTTATCTGATCTGGGGACGCAAATGTACCTGCTAAACAAGTGGTACATGCAGGCGTCTACCAGTGGAGACTTCTGCGTTGGTGTCAGAATTAGAGACGAACATTGGTTCCGTGGCGATGATGTTATGTATGTTGACTTTGCAGAATTTCATCAACTATGCCACCTGACCTCTCTGGACAAAGTTATCATTAGCTGCTATTGCCTGTAAGTAATAATTCTTTCGATCTATTATTAAACTCATCATATGTGTGTATATGCATATAAATTATCCTAACAAGTACTATATATATGCAGATTTACAATGACAGAGCTCAGAAAGGAAGGCTGCAATGAAATTGGTTTTGTTGATCCCCATATAGTATTCAAAGACCCAATTACTCCAATGACTAATTGGAAGTCTGAGTCAGAGAGTAACCTCATGAACTTCTTAGTGAACCAACGCCACAAGAAGGATATACTCTTTCCCTATAACTTCAAGTGAGTGTTAATCATGTCGATCATAGCCTTAATGGCTCATATGTTGATTCTAGTTAATTAATGAGTGTTATGCGTTATATCCTATAAACACATGCAGCAATCACTGGATATTGATGGACATCGATCTGGTGAAAAGTCACTTGATAATCTATGACTCGATGAGAAAACCACAACAAGACTACCAAGATATGATAGATATTATCCAGAGGTAATTTCGAGATCTCTAGCAACTATATATACACACAAACATGATGATTAACTATATCTGATGACGTGGCAAATTTTTTATTGGGCAGTGTTTGGAAAACCTTTATTGAGAAGCAACACATGGAAAAATGCAAAGCGCCACTGAATGTAATCCCATTGAAAGTAAGTCCCCTGAATCGCATCATCTTTATTAATTAAACATATAGCTTTCACCGGATCACCAGATTGGATGACAAATCTTTTTCTCGTAAAGTGGTGTCTGAGGCAGGAACAGGGGAACAACTACTGTGGTTACTATGTTTGCAAGTTTATCAAGGTGGTCTCCCAAAGAACTCCTACAGAGAGACTCAAAGTACGTTAAAAATACACTATATATTCATTTAATTATTATTATTGATTGTGTTACTATGTCTTTATATATATATATGTACATATATTAATTTATTTTCCTTTAATTCAAACCTGTAGACTCGATGGTTGGAGGAAAAGGTCATACGGCAAGACCAAATCAAAGCAATTCAAGAGTCTATAGCCGGATTTTTTAATGAGCAGGTCATCGATTCCAAGGGCGAGTTCTACTTCGACCCAACACTGCCATTGAAGCCAAGCTAGAGGATGAGAAGAAACTTGTTATGTCACAACAACTATAATGCAATCTTTTGTAATATATGCACATGAAATAATATAATGTAAAATACACATATGCATGCATGCATGTAAATATATATATGATGCATGCATGCATATATATATATATATATATATATATATATATTTCTATGATTGAATTGTGTGATTTAATACGTTCATTGTGCTTGAACCGAAACATACTATATGCGCGTATAAATGTATAATTAGCAGCGTACAATACGACTTCGAAAACCTATTTTGAAAAGAAAACAAAAAAATGAAAAGAAAAGAAAAAAGAAAAAAACCTTTAGTCCCGGTTCGTATTACCAACCGGGACTAAAGGTGCCGGCCATCGTGGCATGTCAGGAGGCACCTTTAGTCCCGGTTGGTGTTACCCACCGGGACTAAAGGTCCTCCTTTAGTCCCGGTTCCTGACCCGGGACTAAAGGACCCCCCCTTTAGTCCCGGATGCTTGCTCCCGGGTGGGGAACCGGGACTAGAGGGGGTTCCCCACCGGGAGTAAAGCTCGGTTCTGTACTAGTGGGTAGACGACGACGGCAGCGCGGCAGAGCTCGATGCGGCCGGGCGCGGCAGAGACGAGCTGGACGACGAGGACGGGCGGGGGTAGATGACGACGACGGCACGACAGAGCTCGAAGACGGCGGCACGGCAGAGCTCGACGCGGCCGAGCGTGGCAGAGACGAGATCGACGTTGTAGATCGAAAAGTAGAAGATGTACAGAGGAACCGTTCGATATATATAGGCCGGGACCCTTTAGTCCCGGCTGGTAACACCAACCGGGACTAAAGCTCCTTTAGTCCCGACTGGTAAGCCGAACCGGGACTAAAGGTCCAACCCTTTAGTCCCGGCTCGGCTTACCAGCCGAGTCCCGGTTCGGCTTACCAGTCGGGACTAAAGGATCTTTAGTCCCGGTTGGTTTTACCAGCCGAAACTAAAAGTATTTTTGGGCGGGCAATTCCGCCCACCCTTTAGTCCCGGTTCCTGGCCTGGGCCAGGACTGAAGGCCTGAAAATTTTGGTAGCCCACCAGAGTAATTGGAAAGGCCTGGATTTTGATTTTGTTCTCCTTGTTTAATACTAATTAATTCTATAGCAACTTCAATACTTTGCAATATTTATTTTAAAAAATACTATTGATTAACTAATTATTTATTGTAAATAAGAAAATTTTGTAACCTAAAGTTTTTAATTTCTTTTATGAATATAGAATATAAATGTTACTAATACAAAGTATTTTTTTAATGCAAAAATATATTTGTAACTTAAAATTAATAAAACTAATATTATTCGATAGGAAATTTATTATCACATTATTGTAACGTCAATGTTTTAATTTTTTCTCGGTTTTTTGACCAAAATGACAGGAAATTTTTGTTGAACCTATAAAAATAAAGAAAATGTAGTATTATCAAATTATTGTAACGTCAATTGTTATATAGCTCATTTTCCCATTTGAGAAAGTTTTATCAAACACTAGTCACAAATTCTTGAATCTCATATAGACTTTCTAAAACTATGTCACATACTTGTGAAATTTTAACTACATTTTGTTTAAACTTTCTCAAATGAAAAAATGGCCTATATAACAATTGTATATCTTGATGAGCTGAACAAACTTGGTATTCAAAACTTTTCAATTTGAGACAATCTAGGGTTCCAAAAACTAGTTTGTAGGCATCAAAATTTAAAAATCACAAATTTGAACCATCCAAACTATCTCAAATGGAAAGTTGACCAAAACAACAATTGTAGATCTTGATGAGTTTAACAAACTTGGTAATCAAAACTTTTCAATTTGAAGTCATTTAGAGTCCATAATACTAGAGTCAAAGTGTTGTTTTTTTATTTGACCAAATTTGACTTGGTCAAACTTGCTCAAATGAGACACTAAATGACCTCAGATGAAAAAACTCTGAATACCAAGTTTGATCATCTCAGCAAGATCTACAATTGTTACATAGCTCATTTTCCCATTTGAGAAAGTTTTATCAAACACTAGTCACAAATTCTTGAATCTCATATAGACTTTATAAAACTATGTCACACACTTGTGAAATTTAAAACATATATTAAACATATTATAATGTGAAGTCATAACATATTACATAATATCCGTCTCTAAAACATAATATATTAAACATACATCGTTGTATCATGCGGGCACAACAGTGAATTTCTTCTTGACGTATGACCCTTGGTTATGATCTTGTCGTAACCATGGAGTGTCTTCATCATTTAACATGATGCTTGGATCTTTCTTCACTATGAAGGGTGGAATTCGGACATTTCTTTCATAATCTTTTGACATGTCTGACTTGTCTTCAATTCCCACTATATTTATTTTCCCAGAAAGAACTATGTGACGCTTTGGCTCATTGATCATTGAGTTGATGTCTTCGTTTTTTCCTCTCTTTGATTTTGTAGACATGTCTTTCACATAGAACATCTGACTCACATCGGCAGCAAGGACGAATGGTTCGTCTTTGTACCCAATATTGTTGAGGTCCACTATTGTCATTCCATACTTTTTATCGACTGTTACCCCTCCTCCGGTCAATTTCACCCATTGGCACCGGAACAAAGGGACTTTAAAATTAGGTGCGTAGTCTAGTTCCCATATATCTTCTATGCGGCCATAATATGTTTGTATATTCCCATTTGGATCTGTGCCATCTATGCGAACACCACTATTTTGATTGGTGCTCCTTTTATCTTGGGCAACTGTGTAAAATGTATTCCCATTTATCTCGTACCCTTGGTACATGAGGACATGCCACGATGGTTGCCTAGCCAACAAATACAGTTGCTTATCAATATTGTCATCACCTTGACATTCTTTTCACAACCAACCACTGAAACTTTCCATGTGCTGACGCCTAATCCAAGCTTCAGTCTTCCCTGGAAACTTGGATCGTAAGAACTCCTTATGTATCTCGATGTACGGATGCACCAATGACGAGTTCTGAAGAACTGTGTAGTGTGCTTTATTGAAATAATCGTCTTCCATGCCAATATATGTTTTCTTCCCTAAAGTTCCTTTACCACTAAGTCTCCCCTCGTGTCGTGATTTGGTAACGCCAATCGGGGCAAGGTCAGGAATAAAGTCAACACAGAACTCAATGACCTCCTCTGTTCCATAGCCCTGGCCGATGCTTCCTTTAGACTTAGAACAGACTTTCACATATTTCTTC
Source organism: Miscanthus floridulus (assembly GCF_019320115.1). Lineage (NCBI taxonomy): Eukaryota > Viridiplantae > Streptophyta > Magnoliopsida > Poales > Poaceae > Miscanthus > Miscanthus floridulus. Next base: position 208,044,966 of record NC_089587.1, on the reverse strand, counting down.
AAGACTCCCATAAACCTCTCGAAGGGGAACATGTTATGTAAGAACACATGTCCAAGAATACTAATCTCCACATAGCTTCACGGTGGCTAGACGTACATGTGGAGGTAGAATTCCTCTTAAAGCAACTGGAAGCAATTGCGTCATAAGCACGTGGCAGTCGTGGGACTTTAAGTTTAGGAATTTCTTCTCTGGCACATTTATTATACCCTTTATATTGGAGGAGAATCCCAATGGGACCTTGATGCTGCTTAGACATTCGAACATGCTGTCCCTCTCTTCTTTGCTAAGCGTATAGCTAGCAGGACTTAAGTAATGACATCCATCATCCGTCTTCTCTGGATGAAGGTTGTCTCGTTCTTTCATGCCCTGCAAGTCCTGGCGTGCTTCAAGTGAATCCTTTGGCTTCCCGTACACACCCATGAATCCTAACAGGTTCACATAAAGATTCTTTGTTAGGTGCATCACGTCGATTGTGTTGCGGACCTCTAGGACTTGCCAATAGGGTAGCTCCTAAAAGATGGACTTCTTCTTCCACATGGGTGCGTGTCCCTTAGCATCTTTGGGAACAGATTCGCTGCCTTATCCCTTTCCAAATACTACTTTCACATCCTTGACCATTACGAGTACATCTTCCCTGGTTCGGTTATGAGGCTTCTTCCGGTGGTCTAGCTTACCATTAAAATGCTTACCTTTCTTTCTTACTTGGTGATTCAAAGGAAGGAATCGACGATGGCCAAGGTACACGACCTTTCGACATCTTTTCAAATATATACTGTCAAGGTCATTAAAACAATGTGTGCATGCATTATATCCTTTGTTTGTCTGACCTAAAAGATTACTTAAAGCAGGCCAATCATTGATTGTTACGAACAACATTGCTCGTAGGTCAAAGTGTTCTTGTTTGTACTCATCCCAGACACGTACACCTGGTTTGTTCCATAAAACTAGAAGTTTTTCAACTAATGGCTTCAGATAGACATCAATGCCGTTGCCAGGTTGCCTCAGACCTTGGATGAGGATCGGCATCCTAATGAACTTCCGCTTCATGCATAACCATGGAGCAAGGTTGTAGATACATAGAGTAACTGGCCAAGTGCTATGACTAGTGCTCTGCTCCCCAAAAGGATTCATACCATCTGTACTTAAGGCGAACCTTAAGTTTCTAGCCTCATTTGCAAACTCTAGAAATTCCCTGTCTATTGCTCTCCACTGGGACCCATCAGCTGGGTGTCTCAGCATATTGTCTACCTTACGGTCTTCTTTATGCCACCGCAACAACTTTGCATAGTCTTTATTTCTGAACAAATGTTTTAAGCGTGGTATTATAGGAGCATACCACATAACCTTAGTAGGGATTTTCTTTCTAGGACGTTGTTCACCCTCGACGTCACCAGGATCATCGCGCCTGATCTTATACCACGCTGCTTTACATACCGGGCATTCATCCAAATTCTCATATTCATTGCCATGGTAGAGGATGCAGTCATTACGACATGCATGTATCTTCTGGATTTTTAATCCCAAAGGGCAGACAACCTTTTTTGCTTTGTACGTAGTGGTGGGTAATTTATTTGGCTTCGGAAGCATCTTCTTTATGAGGTTCAATAAATTCTCAAATGCCTTATCGGATACACCATTCTTTGCCTTCCACTGTAGCAATTCTAGTGTTGTACCCAACTTTTTTTGCCCCTCTTTGGCCGTCGGGTATAGTAACTTCCTATGATCCTCAAGCATGCGCTCGAACTTAACTTTCTCTTTTTCACTTTCGCATTCTTGTTGTGCATCACGAATGGCATCGCCAAGAGCATCACCGAGATCATCTTCTGCCGCTACCTCTTCTTCATCTCCCCCCATTGTAGTATCATCGAAGGCACCATACTGAGCAATAATGTCATCAATGTCTAAATCTTCTCCTTCACCTTCTTCCATCATGACCCCGCTTTCTCCATGCTTAGTCCAACATATATAGTTTGACATGAAACCTGACTTAAGCAAATGTGAATGAAGACTCATTGAGCTTGAATATTCCTTTAAATTCTTACATATGGCACATGGACAGCACATGAAACCATCCCGCTTATTTGCCTCGGCCACACCTAAGAAATAGTGCACGCCCTCAATAAAGTCTTGGGAGCGGCGATCGGCATTGTACATCCAATGGCGTGACATAATTTGTATTACACGACAAATTATGAAAACCTTGAACATAATTAAGTATTTTATTACACAACATAGATGACACACACACGGTTGATTAATTAACTAAGCCTGGCTACAACGTAAGCAATCCCAACTATCACTAAACAAACTAAAACTACAATGCACTTCAGTAACATAATTATTTCATGACCGTACGCAACTAAAATAGACAAATCATTCGTCTATTGAATATCAATAAGCTTCTCCTGCTGGCTCACTGCCTCATCATCAGCAGCCGCTACCTCAAACGCACCTAAATTCTGCACGTATGTAGCATAATCTTCCTCCCAGTACCAACCATCGCATCCATTGCCCTCCCACTGAAATTAAAGCCAAAAAATATTTAGTCAAAAATATTCAAAAAAAGCAGGTCAATTAGCCATAATAATCAAATGCGTAAGAAATTCACATCGCGATCCAGGCACTTGTAGAAAACATGACCCTTGTTGGGTCCCTATCTCTTGACTCGGTACTCCATCACAAATTTCTGCTTACACTTGCCGCAGATAATGAGAGGGAGTTCTGGCCTCAGTCGTTTCGCAACCGAACGAGAGGCCGAGGATCCGGTACCAGTTGTCATCTACTTTCTATACTTATTTTTGCAAACTAGTGTAAATTTCACATTTTCTAAAATAATATATTTAAACAAAACTAAAATTATTTATTTATCTAACTAAACCATGAAATATGTACTATGTATAATAGTAAAATACCAAACTATCAAGTGATTTTACTATTGTAAATCATCATGTGATTTGAGCTAAAAATGACATAGAAATCACATACATCAAAAACATGTTTCAATAAATAACCATCCGTACTAGTTGACCTTGCTTACGTGATCATCTCGGCGAGCATTTCTCCACCGGACGACACAGTACGTGGCCAAGGAAGAGCTCCGATTCTACAAGGAAGGCAACACGATCTTCCACGACCGTTGCCGCTCTCCCTCGTAGAATCAAAGCTCCTCCTTGATGTCCGTTACTGCTTGGTAGAGAACATGCTCGCCGAGATGAACACGGCCCGCAAGTTTAACTAGTACGGATTTTCTATAATTTTCTAACTATTTTCTAAGTTTTTCATTTCATGGAAAATTTAATTCTAAAAAAATAAAAGGCATGATTTCTAAGTATTTCATTTCATGAAAAAAATAATTCTAAGTGCCCTGCTCGATATCGGCGAGCTCGCGGACATTTAGGTTGCCGAGGATAGTAACATTTGTAGATGACATTTGTAGGTCTGAAGTTATCAAATATCCATCAAATTATAGCTCAAAAACATGTTTCAATAAATAACCATCTGTACTAGTTGACTTTGCTTACGTGATCATCTTGGCGAGCATTTCTCCACCGGATGGCACCGTACTTGGCCAAGGAAGAGCTCCGATTCTATGAGGAAGGGAACACGGTCTTGCACGACCGTTACCGCTCTCCCTCGTAGAATCAAAGCTCTTCCTTGACGTCCGTTACTGCTCGGCAGAGAACATGCTCGCCGAGCTGAACACGGTCCGCAAGTTCAACTAGTACGGATTTTCTACAATTTTTTAACTATTTTCTAAGTTTTTCATTTCATGGAAAAATTAATTCTAAGATCACGTAAGCCGCCGGGGACATGGATGGCGCGTGCTCCAGCGAGGATGAGCGAGGCGTGATTTTGATGAACTAATTTAACTTTTGTTTATCCAAACATATATGCAAATCATCATGTGATTTTGAGCTAAAAATGAAATAAAATCATAATAAAGTCCAACATATAAAGTTACACATGCATCTACATCGCAAAATGAGATAAGCTACTGATAAAACATAAGAGGATTAAGTTTGTTACCTCCAAAATCGAAGAGCAACACCAATGGAGGGGGAGAGAGCAAGAACAACAGCAAGCTGAAGAACAGAGGCAGTGAGTTTGAATGGAATGGCTCGGGCTCAGGGAGGAAGAAATGAGCTGGTCTATAGGCCAGGATAATTAGTCCCGGTTAGGGGGCCAAACCGGGACTAAAGATTAATCTTTATTCCCGGAGCATCACCCAAACCAGGACTAAAAGCTTTAGTCCCGGCTGGTACCCGGCTGGTATTACCAACCGGGACTAAAGATAAACCTTTAGTCCCAATTGGTAATACTAGCTGGGACTAAAGATCCCTACCCCGCGGACGACCATTGGGTAGGAACCTTTAGTCCTGGGGGCAAAAAATGTCGAGGCTAATGCCAAATTGGGACATCGTTCTAAAGTCTGTTCTCTAGTAGTGAAGGGTGAGCAGGGATTACAGATGGGAGAAAGAGAAAAAACCAGAGGTAGAGAAGGTCTTTCGAAGGTGCTGGGTCTTCGTTTTTCCTTGAGACTACCTTCCTGACATGACAGACGGTACCAGGGATAGCATGTCCATCGATCATGATAGGGCCGTGCTCAGGCTTCGTTCAACAAGTGGTCGCGTCCCATTCTACTTCGGCGGACGGTGCGGCGTGCCAGGGTGCCGAGCCGTGACCCAACGGAGAGTAGATGGGGAAGTGGCTATACGTCCGTCACTATAGATGATGTGAGTTCCCTCTTGGATTGTAGTGGTTGTTGTATGCTTATGTCAGGTTCCGCGTCCGAGGGCTGATGGCGGCGCCCACAACACTGTAAGGCAAAAGTTGACGCCCACAACACTATTTGAGCTGTCATGCCTAGAAGGGCTTAAAGCGCCCGTCCCGTCATATCTTGATAGTACCTTCCCACAGGCGTGCAGGGTATGGTCCTCGGTACTACGATTGACTTGAATGTCCTGTCTTACCACGTGCTCGTCATTATGAAGGAGCAGGGTGTAGTCGTCGGACGAGGCGGAGCCTGCCCTCAGACATTGGGCGAGGCAGAGTCCAACCCTCGGGGGTCGGGCGAGACGGAGTCCAACCCTCGGGGAAGTCGGGCGAGGCGGAGCCCTGCCCTCGGACGTCGGGCGAGGCGGAGCCAGCCCCGGGACGTCGAGCAAAGCGGAGCCAGCCCTCCGCCGTTAGGCGAGGCGAAGCCAGTCCTCGGACGTCGGGCATGGCGGAGCCAGCCCTCGGATGTCGGGCGAGGCAGAGCCAGCCCTTGGACGTCGGGCGAGGCGTAGCCAGTCCTCGGTCGTATGGGCAAGAAGTGTAGATGCTCTCTCATCTGTTCGGAAACATCAACGTTTGATGGTTATTAGTTCCACCTCCTTGGGTACCCCAGTATTCGGTCCCCGATAGTAGCCCCTAAGCCCCTGGACATTTTGGATAGAATCGCCTGGGGTGATTTGACTTGCCAGAGGGTGCACGCGAGCACACCTAACGGGTGTAGCCCCCGAGCCCCTGGGTGATTCAGATAGAATCGCCCAAGGGTATTTCGATTCGCAAGAGGATGCGCGTGAGCGCACCCGTTGGGTGCAGCCCCCGGGTGATTTGGATAGAATCGCCCGGGGGGTAATTTGGCACCTTCACGGGTATGGCTATGAGATTTGGTGTTTGACAACTAGATAGTTTAAAGGGAACCCTGGTATCCCGTTCGCGGGGACTCGTCCATGGTCAGCCCGGTCGAGACTCGATTGCGGATCGAGACTCCCTTGAGGCTTGTGCGCCTAAGTTTTGGCCGCTCGCGGTCCCATCCCTCGTTGGGATGGCCATCGAAACTATTGGGCCAGCCCTCGAACTCCTGGGCCTAAGCAGGCTAGAGAAATGCTTTTTGACCCGTATCCTCTCTGCGGGAAAAGAGTCCTGGTCTGCCCATGGAGGCGAAACATCCGGCGCGACTTTGGTGGGAAAAGATAGGGATCGCGGACGCATATCTCGCTATGTGACGTGGCAGTGTATCATGGTAGGCACGAAGATCTAGGCAGACGGTTGCCCTTCTCGCGTCCACCGCCCCTATAAAACCAAGGGGTTCGCCCCCAGGGTTCCGTACTTTGCCTCCTCGCCTTTGCATCTACAACCTCCGTCGCCAATCGTCTGAGCCTCCCGCACCCGCATCGCAGCTGCCGTCAAGATCGCATCCAACCACCCCTCCTAATTGTTCAATGGAGTCGTGGTGCAAATTCAATATCACCCTTCAGCGCCTGGAGGGCCTCGTTCGCCGTGACCTCCTTTGCCCGTGGACCGTCGCCGAGGAGTGGCGGTTGCCCAGCAATGAGGATGCGCCGTCGCCGCCCGAAGGGTATGTCGTATCCTTTGCTCACTTCCACGAGCGGGGATTCACCATACCCGCCCACAAGTTTCTTTGGGGCTTGCTGCACTACTACAAGGTGGAGCTGCAACATCTTATCCCCAACGGAGTCCAACACATTGCGGTGTTCGTTGCTCTATGTGAGGGGTTCACGGCCACGCTAGAAGCTCTGAACCAGGCCAGCGGCGCCCTTTGAGACGTCATCGTTTCCACCAGCCAGGTATCCATTTGGTCTTGCCTTCTGATCTCTTCTTTCTTCATTTGTTTTTGTTTTCTGACCACTGTATTTTTTCAGTCGCTTATTGCTCGCAGTTGGGAGAAATCCCGGTTGCTTCGTGAACACAAGGAGGGTTGGGACTGCCTTATCGATGAGGCGTGGCTGTAGAGGGACGTGACCGCCCAGCTCCGACAGAGGGTGGCAGAGTTGACTCCCCTTGCCGCGGAGGCGGACGATCTTCGACAGCGGGAGGCCGAGGCCCACGGGGATACGGAGCTCGCCGAGAAGTCTTTCGATGAGCTATCGAAGAGGGCACGGTGGGATTATGACGAGGCCGCCAGAGTGCAGAAGGAGCGAGATGAGTTGCGCTAGTGGGACGATGAGGCCCTCTAGCGGATCATCGAGCTCCTGGACGAGGCCGAGAAGGAGCGGGATCTCAGGCTGGGAGCCGAGGAGAGGTCCGTGGCCCTAGAGTAGAGGGCGAAACTGGATGCCGAGATGGTCGCCCGGCTACACACGGAGTGAGATGAGCTGCGCCATACTGCGGAGAGGCTCCACTCGGAGCGCGGCGCGGCCTGTGGGGAGCGTGACTAGGCAGTCCAAGAGCGCGACAAGGCGCAGCAGAGGATCAGCTCCCTCTAGGCCAAGCTAGAGACCATGAGAGCCTAGAAGCTAGAGGCCAAGGGCCCCGCTGCCAGACTAGCCACGGATCTCGCCAACACGAGGAGTCTTCTTCAGGCGGAGAGCGACGAGCTCGATATCCTGAAGGTTGCCCTCGGCGTAGTCTATGACGACCTACAGGTGGTGCAGGTGGAGGGAACCAGCTCGCTCATGGCCCGTGCCTGTAGATATCACGGTGCGGGTGCGCCAGCTAAAGAAGGAAGCTCTTCACATAGGGATCACCCAAACCTTCGCCGTTGCTCGCTCACATTACGATGACAACATCGATTTCGAGGCGATGAGCCTTGGCTTCACGCCTGGTTATGAACCCTCTGAGCCGGATGCCGTAGAAGCGACGGTGACTCCTTTTGTGGAAACCCTGGCGAGCAGCATTGAAGATTTGGTTCTCCCCGAGAGGGGGTAGTTAGTCAAATGAGTCTGATAAACATTTATCTGTAATCTATGGACAAGTGTTGGCACTTTTGTGTTCGAAAACAAATTTGTAATTTCATTTTAAACAAATTTGTAATTTCATTTTGTTTGTTTGAACTTGTTTTCTTCCCTTTTACATTCAAAAAAAGGTTTATGCGATTCCGACCCTTCCGTTGGTTAAGACTGTAGGGCCCGAGTTGTATAAGAGGGAAATTTCGATTATGCTGATGAGCAAAGTTACCATAGCCGTCGGGGCGTGGGTTTTTTTGCAGTCTTACCAGGCATGCTCGGTTATCTGTTCCTACAAACCTTGCCGCTAACCTTAACGCGAGGAAGAGGTCTGATGCAGCGTACTGTTTCAAAAAAAATGAGGTACTTGTACCTTTATCAGCCCCCGAGTGAGATCTGACCCCTTGCGGTCGCTGGGGCCGGATGTTACTAGGAGACCGAAGTGAGGGTAGCAAACTTACTCATGTGTTCGCACATACCGCTTACTTAGGATTTTAGCTATCGTCATTATGAAGGAGTAGGGTGTAAGTCGTCGGGCGAGGCGGAGCTAGCCCTCGGTTGTCAGGGTGAGGCGGAGCCTGCCCTCAGACGTCAGGCGAGGCGGGAGTACAACCCTCGGGATTCGGGCGAGGCAGAGTCCAACCCTCGGGGGTCGGGCGAGGCGGAGTCCAACCCTCGAGGATGTCGGGCGAGGCGGAGTCCCTGCCCTCGAACGTCGGGCGAGGCGGATGCCAGCCTCGGGACATCGGGCGAAGCGGAGCCGGACCTCAGCCGTCGGGCGAAGCGGAGCTAGGCCCTCAGCCTGTCGAGCGAGGCGGAGCCAGTCCTCGACATCGGGCGAGGCGGAGCCTGCCCCCGGACGTACGGGCGAGGCGGAGCCAGTCCTTAGACGTCGGGCGAGGCGTAGCCAGTCCTCGGTCGTATGAGCAAGAAGTGTAGATGCGCTCTCGTCTGTTCGGAAGCATCAACGTTTGATGGATTATTAGTTCCATCTCCTTGGGTACCCCAGTATTCGATCCCCGATACTATGTGAGAAAGAGCTGCGGTAAACTAGTGAGATATGTTTAAGTTTGGACAATTTGTCCTCTAATTTATAAACAGATAAAATATACTTTTATACATATGTTGAATTAAAAATAACTTAAAAATAGGAATATCCAAATCTTAGCTCCGCCAATACATGTCTAAACTACTCCCTTAGTCCCATAAAAATGTGTCATTCTTGTTTTCCGAAAAGTCAAATATGTTTAACTTTGACAAAATATAAATAAGAACATATTAATATTTATGACATATAATTAATATCGTTAGATAGAATGTTATTAAATATGTTTCTATAATAAATTTATTTAGAGATATAAATATTGATAATATTTCTAGAAACTTAGTCAAACTTAAAAAATAGTTTGACCAACACGAGTCCTATATGGACTTTTTTTATAGAACGGATATAGTATGAGCTAAAATTAAAGAATTACGTGTTACACTACTCAAACCCAACATATAACAGGCGCCTATCGACCTAAATTTAGTGGAGTAGCTCCCATGCATTGCATGCATGTACGTACGGTCCGTATCCGTCCGTCGTCTCTAGTTCTCTACGGGCATCCATTGTTAGGATCACCGCTTACACACGAATGGCCTGCTTTTGAATTTTCCTCCTCCAAGGACAGCAGCAGCCTCTGCAGGCCTCGCCAATGGGTCGACGACCTCGTCGCCGGTGGCGCCGCCGGTATCGCATCGTTGTTGGTGGAGATGCCGCCGGAGGCGGCCTGCTGTGCTCCCGCCGGCAACGCCCGCGCCGCGGCACAGGGTGACCAAGGCCGCCGAAGTGACCACGAGAACCAAGAGCATGGCCGCCATAACCTTTCTCACCGTGGACGTGGAGGAGGTGGTAGACGACATCATCATTAATTACACTAGTCGCTCACACAGTCACACTTCACAGTTTCTCTCCTTCTAGCTTCGGCACCTAGGTTTACGATTTTTTTTGGAATTTGGAAGCAATTTCGCTCGAGCTGTTACCAAATTGTACGACTTGGCTAGTAGGATGCTATAAGCAGGGTACGCGATCACTATAGTATTTATAAGAGGGATAATGGGATGTCGAGAGGCTCTTCGTGTATGTATGTCGGTCGGGCTCACACTGAAACTTCCATGGTTTTACCTTTTACGTGTGCGACTCGTATGTTAATTATTTAATTAAGCTGACTAGTTCGCAAAGCAAGCTAGGAATGCACACGTATACAAGTCCACGCTCTCTGCGCCGACGTCACGAGTGTGTGTTTAACTTGCTAGCAAAAGATGTTGGTCAGGCGATCCGTTCTTACGAATTTGCGACAAATTCCAAAACTAGCGCTCCAATTCCTCATCTGAGATGATGTCGCCCTTTCGCCTTTTCGGACCTTTCGGTGTTGGGCTGGCTGTTGGCGTCGTTTTTGCATTGCCGTGAGCAGTGTCTCTATCCGGCCAGCAAGTTACGGTAGGGCACTAGGGCAGTAATTTCCCTACACCGGCATGGAAGACGGAGTGAAATCGTCAGGAATACTGCTGCTTTGTTCCAAGCGTAGATCGAGAATAAACTCATCGATGATCGATCGAGAAATTGGTAATAGTGCTAGTGATTATTTGGCATTTTTACTAATAATTGCCTTGTGATCACGGAGTACGGAGTGATGTGCGCTGATTTGATGTTCTCCTAAGGTTCAGAAGGAGAAACAGTTTAGCTTTCGATCAGAAAAAAGGAGAAATTTCCAAGAAGGACGCTCAGTGCCAAACACACGCGCGATTACTACTCCGTATGAGTATGAACCGTCTAATCCATGAGAAACTGATGAATTTTGAAATGCGGCGCTTCAAGCAAATAAATTATGGGGCACTTTATAGTTGGTGAGATCAGAGCTGAAGTGAAAGTTGGAGACAAAGTACCTTTTTCTCACTTCAACTTTGATTACTTATATTTGAGGACATATATATATATTTAGTTTGCTGGTGGGCAGACAGGAGAATATCTTTTCTTTTCTTTTCGTTTTAAATCCGAATACCTTTTCCTTTTGTTTATGAGATAAGCAACCTGATGAAGTCACGAAGCATTTGCATATTTTGCATATACGTGCGTAGTAGGCTAGTCAAAATTTCCTACTCTAGTCCAAGTCTAACTGACGGTCGGTCTCGAAGCGAAAAAGGTCTCTGTCCATCACTACTATTGTTAGTCTCACATTCACAAATGGCAATCACATAGCTGGGCGGAGACCGCTGATCCGATCCAACAGAGAGGACTATTAGGGGGTGTTTGAAACTGCTCCGCTCCGTTTTTCCAAACACCCCCTTATAATATGCGCTTCTGCTTCGAACAGCACGGACCATCGGATTTTCCAAAGGCCAAATCCTGAACGTTGCATGAGAATATTCCAATTGGCAGCGAACGAGTTTGACGCGCCGTGCATGGGCCTAGTCAGGGCCAGAACCGAGTAGCATGCATGCAGCTGGACTGGACCGGACTGCCGATGAAAATGTTCAGACGTGCTAGCTTGTAGATCACGTCCCTATGTGTACACTGCTCGTCTCTTGTTTTTCCAGCATCATCAAACCGGCAAAACAGAGTCGGATTGACGTGGTCGTGGTGGAGTGCACGGTGCCAAACAGAAACTTGGTTACTTCATAGTTACTGTTTCATGATTTCCTGATTTTTGTTGCTGCGGAGTGTCGACTAACCATGATTTAAGTCTTAGCAGAAACTTTGGTTACTTTATAGTTATATATACTGTTTTTTCATCATTGATATTGTTGTTCAATTATATGGATCTATCCACAGAAACAGAAGTGTATTTATCTTTGTTAATAATGATAGTGTTCCATCTGGTAAGATCTAATGGTTCAAAATTAAGAGAAATTTAAGATGTGACCTAGTCCCTAAAATTAGTGGATCAGAAACTAATTTCAGATTAAATCCAGAGGGCACAATGGCGCTTTCGAAGGGTTGTTTGAGTCGGCCCAACCCAAACAATGCAAGTTCACAACTCAGAAATTGAATTCAGAGGGTACAAATGTACTTTTGTTGGACGACTGTGTATGACGGGTGCCGTTTACAGCCCTTGGCCGGCCAACCGTACCCCTGGCGGCCGGTGAGAGCTCCTTCGAGCAGGTAAGGGGAAGATAGGCCCTCCATGGAGGGTGGCCATGACCCTGCACAAGCGTGCGGCGGTGGGCTTCGGCTAGAAGTAGTGATGCACGTTTTCTTAAGTTTTCATGGGTCAAAAAAAAAGAATATGTATTAGACACTTCTAAAATACGGCCAACCGTGCTTTAGGCCTAGTCGCACGGCCGGCCGCTCCACGCCCGCACTCTCTCTCTCTCTCTCTCATGCCCGGTGTCTTCTCACTCTTTGGCGTCGTTCTTCATCTCCGGTGAACCTCCCCCGCCGCGGCGCGCTAGGGCTTGGCCGGAGCTCTACGGCTGCGGCACTCTCTCTCTTCTCTCTCACGCCCGGCGTCTTCTTCATCTCTGACGAACCTCGCCCCCGCCGCTGCCACCTGCCCCGCCGCGGCGCACTAGGGCTTGGCCGGAGCTCCACAATTTTATACCGTGATTCACAAAAAAAGATTACATTGACGGTCACATTTTATTCTAGAATTTAGCAATATTATACCGTGATTCACAAAAAAAAAGAGTCGGCCCTAGTTCGTTTTGCTGAAATTTGGCTTATGCTGACGCTTATGCTGATTTGTTGTGAGAGAAAAACACTGTTCTTTCACTGAAAAGTACTGCTGAAGTAGTTCAATATATTTAAGCTATAAGCAACATATAGGGATCTACATGCATCACAAACAAGCCAATCACTTTATTCTGAAAAGCATACGTTCCGGACACTTACAATATAGCCAAGCATTATACAGTAAACCGTAATCATCACACACATTGTCATCCTAGCGATTATTATCACACATGGGAAATACCACAACACAAACTTGTTAATTGTACATACTACTTTAATTAAGTGCATCTATTGATGGTGCCAACCATTATGGATTTCTCCTATTTGCCTTCAGTCAGCCGTGATGGCAATTCGGATTCTGTGGGCTATTACTCCCGCAGGAGTGATCTGCACCTTTCTGCTGCAGGTACAGGTGTTTGATAGACTGTATGACAGGATGGTCACCGGAGGATGCGGCCTCGCCGGCCCATGTATCGCCTTCAAGCCGCCGCGCCGACGACGATCCCGGCGATGCCAGCAGCATTATCAGCACTAAAATCATCAGACGACAAACGAACCTGGTCATCATGGCCATCTACGAATTGTGTGCTCCTGCTGCAACCTCTGAAGCTCGGAGAAGCAAAATTTGCACTGCGCTTATTTACCGATCCACAGGCTTAGTTTTCTGCTCGATATGACGATATATGGATGCCGAGTGATCTACACGGGCATATAGAAGTTTTAAAGATTTGTGAAAACTCCAAGCAAGCTAGTTCCATCGTTATTTACGTGTGTGTGACTAAATACAGTGCGTTTAACTGAGAGCACGAGCTAATTAATTACAACACGGCTTAAGTTCTAGTGCGGTGTTCCCACTTCCCAAGGGAAAAACCGATCCTCGTGAGTCGTAGTTTCAGGCCTTTCGGCTGACATATGGTGGGCGTGCATGAAACGTACTACCACCATGCATATTCACGTCGCCGGGCCGGGCCGGGCCTGGTCGGTACACGACGGTCACCGATGTGCATGCACGTGGTTGCTTGCTAGGACGCCAAGTGATTTTTTTACGTACGTCTCCTCTTGTTTTAGAGGCTGTTCACTTTTTTTTTTCCGAACTTACCTCAGGCACGGATTTCATTAAGCAGAAGCAGAGTTTTTTTTTGTTACAAAGGACTGGCCAGGTAATCCTAGAATTACCAGCGCAATCCCATAAGCACAAACGATACAGCAAGAAAGCACGAGGGGGGGCCTCCACCACCAAACCCATACAGATAGAGCCTATTATAGGAAGACAAACACATTGGTAGCCTAAGGTGTAGTGTAGCCGCGATAGCCAGCATCCACCAAGGAAGCCAAGGGAGCCGGCACGACAACAGCGGCAAAGCATCCGCACGAGAAACGACCACGGCGGCCAAGCATCCGCCGAAAACGGACCATTACGGCAAAGCATCCGTAGTAAGGGCCATCACACGCTCTGCAGCTGAATGAGCGTGGAGACCGAAGCGACGAGGTGGCCAAGCATCCACCCAAGCAGCAACAGCGGCAAAGCATCCACCAACGAACCGAACGACAGCGGCAACAACAAACACCGAAGGACAAACCAATGTGAAGATAGAGTTGAAGCACAGATAGGCACAGCAGAGCAGGCAGCAACACCACCGACGATCGATGTGCGGGTAAGAGAGTTATGGCAGCTGTAGTGCCCCAGACGAAGCCTTGAAGAAGGGGATGACATACGCGGATGCCAACAACGTTCGGAGAAGCACATGCAGGATTTTCATCCACCGGATGAACAGAGCTTCGGCGACACCTTCAAGAAGGTAGGTGACGCGTGCTGCACCAACACCGCCGGCCCAGATGAACACCCTAGCAGCAGAGCCGATGGCACCCGCCCAAGGCCGCGGCCGGGCCGATCCGGCCGCCACAAGCCTCGGACGGACAGCTAGGCCGCCGTTCGCCACGAGGCGTTAGGAAGGGGCCCTCCACCACACCCCTAGCACCTAATTGACTATACCTGCAAGGTAAAAATACATCAACGCAAGGGTGCCAGCACGAGAGATGAAGCCGCGGTGGCAAAGCATCCACCAAGAAGCGACAAGACTGCGACGGCAAGTATCCGCCCGAGCAGCACGGCGGCAAAGCATCCGCCGGATAGAACGCGACAAAGTATCCGTAAAAGGGGAGCCATCACACCCTCAGCCATGAGGGGGCGCCCTGAAGCGACAAGGCGGCAAAGCATCCCCGAACAGCAACTGACGGCAAAGCATCCGTCAAAGAACAATCGACGGCAGCAACATAAAGCATGCTAGACAGATCCTTGCGAAGATGAGCTTGGAGCGCACATGCAGGCACAACACAGGAAGGAGCGACTCCGGCGAGAGCAACGGGGGATCAGGCGGAGTGCATCAACGAAGCCATCGAGAAGGGAATGACATCCACGGACGTCAACTTCGTTGGGAGATGCATCCAAGAGGGATTAACGTCCCCAAGCTTGCCCCAGCAACCTCAACGGCGAACACTTCACCGGCCCCGACACCGCCGGCCACATGCGCCAACCGCGAAGCCCGACAGTCACCCCCACGTGCCACCCACGCGCACCACGGAGCTCGAGGGGAGCCATGATGCAGCAAGGGGAGGATGTCGCCACCAGCCGCAGTGGGCGAGACCCGGACCCAGGGAGGGCGGATCTGGCCCCACCGGCCAGCCCACACGTCGGAGGTAGCAGGAGGGCGCCCGGAAGCTCCCAAGCGCGCCCCCGCAAGCACGTCGGCCGCCGGACCGGGAGGAACCGTGTCGAAAGAGGGGAGGCCGCCACCAGCCGTGGGTGGCCAGATCCGGACCCAGGGAGGGCGGATTCGGCTCCGCCGGCCGCCGGAGGTAGCAGGGGGGGTGCCCGGAGCAAGCCCAAGCGCGCCCCCGCGCGCATGAAGGTCGTCGGACCGGGAGGAGCTGCGCCGAAGAGGGGGGAGGCCGCCGACCACCGTGTGAGGCCAAATCTGTGACCGGGGGAGGTGGATCCGCCCTGCCATGGCCGGCCAACCGGCCACCGACCACTGCGTGAGGCCAAATCTGTGACCGGGGGAGGCGGATCCGCCCTGCCATGGCCGGCCAGCCCATCGGAGTGGTGTGGACCGAGGAGGGGTGGTGGAGGAACGGGGGAGGGAGGAAGGGGGCTGCAACGGTTGCCGGTTGTGCGGGCCGTCGCGGGCCGCCGCCGCTTCACGCTGGAGGGAGGCGGCGGCGGCCAGAGAGGGGCAGGAGCGGGGTGCTGGGGCTGCGCCGGCGAGTGCCCCCGAGTCGCCCGTTGGGGGCGCTCGGGAGAGGGGAAAGTTGTCGAAGATCTTTGTGTTAGAGGCTGTTCACTTAGCAAAATCATCTCTAACTAAGGTTAAAAAACACGGTAGCTTACGAACCATATCTAGAAATCCACTATCTACAAATGCGGTTCACTTGGTAAATTGTTCCTCGAAATACTTCATATAAAATAATGTCTCTGGGGCATGCTGATATCGCCCCCACAGCCCCCATGGTCCCTGTCGTGTGGCCGGTCCACGTTGGAGCTCTTTGTTGTGTCTACTGCCTATATGTATGCCTCATGTCCATCTTAGCAGTGATTTCTCCTACCACAACGTTTGCTTGGGTCATCCTATCAAGCGGAGGTTTTACCGCCGTTGTTCGGCTTTCGTGGCGGATGCTATGACATTGCCGTTGTGCGTCTCTTCCTCCGACAGATACTTGACTGCCCTTGATCACTTCTCTGATAGATGCTTGGCCGCCAATGTCTTGTCAGTATCTTCGCTTGCGGATGCTTTGCTGCTAAGACCGTGTTGGCTATTCCTTTGTGTATGCTTTGCTACCAAAGCCGCTTTGATCTCTTCTCTAGCAGATGCTTTGTCATCGTCGTTCCTGCTGGAAGTTTTAAAGGTTTGTGAAAGCTACAAGCGAGCTAGCTCGCTCGTTATTTACGTGTGTGTGACTAAACACCGTGCGTCTAACTAAGAGCACGAGCTAATTACGAGCGAGGAGTTTAATTCATGGCGGCTTCAAGTTCTACTGCAGTGTTCCTACTTCCCAAGAGAAAACGGCCCTCGCAAAACTTGCGAAAGTAGTTTCTTCTGGCATACCATGGGCGTGAAACGTACTACCACGGTACCACCATGATTGAAATCAGTGCCGGGAATGGTCGATACATGACAGTGATTGTTGTGCATGCACAATAGCTGCTTGCTAGGTCACCAAGCAAAGTTTGTGACGCCGTACCTCCATAACCAACATACTACTACACAAATGATTTTTACGTATGCCTCCTAGGACCCTGTCCCCGTCAGTCTGACTTATCAAAAAAATTATTCACATAGCAAACAATTTCTAACTAGATTGAAGAACAGTATAGCTTACAAACCACCTATGGAAATCCACTATTTTCTAGGAACGGCTGTCATAAGGGAATCATCACCTGAAAAATAATTTATAGAGACGGTACTCTACGTTAACACCGCTGTAGAAGCGTTATTATATATCGAGCTCATTTTGGGATGAAAAATTGCAAGAATAGTTTTTTTTTTGGAGGGGGGGGGGGGGTTATGATTGTAAGGATCAGTTTGTCAGGGCTTCGGCCCTGGCTCCTCTCATAGAGATGATGAAGCCATATTTAAAAAAAAAGTTTGGCAATAACATCCCTGAGCCGAAGCCATTTTGAAATGTGTTTGAGAAAAACGGATCTATTCACTGGTAGAGAACAGAGCTTTACTCTCGGTGGGAAACCCTCTCTAGTCCCGGTTCCGCACACGGGAGAAAGCATCCGGGACTAAAGGGGGGTCTTTTAGTCCCGGGTCAGGAACCGTTTAGTTCCGGTGGGTAACACCAACCAGGACTAAAGGTGCCTCCTGACATGCCACGAGGCCGGCACCCTTTAGTCCCGGTTGGTATACCAACCGGGACTAAAGGTTTTTTTTCTTTTTTCTTTTCTTTTCATTTTTTGTTTTCTTTTCAAAATAGGTTTTCGAAGTCGTATTGTACGCTGCTAATTATACATTTATACGCGCGTATAGTATGTTTCGGTTCAAGCACAATGAACGTATTAAATCACACAATTCAAGCATAGAAATATAAATATATAAATATATATATATATGTATGTATATATATATATATGCATGCATGCATCATATATATATTTACATGCATGCATGCATATATGTATTTTACATTATATTATTTCATGTGCATATATTACAAAAGATTGCATTACAGTTGTTGTGATATAACAAGTTTCCTCTCATCCTCTAGCTTGGCTTCCATGGCAGTGTTGGGTCGAAGTAGAACTCGCTCTTGGAATCGATGACCTGGTCATTAAAAAATCCGGCTATAGACTCTTGAATTGCTTTGATTTGGTCTTGCCGTATGACCTTTTCCTCCAACCATCGAGCCTACAGGTTTGAATTAAAGGAAAATAAATTAATATATGTACATACATACATACATACATATATATATATAAAGACATAGTAACACAATCAATAATAATAATTAAATGAGTATATAGGGTATTTTTAACGTACTTTGAGTCTCTCTGTAGGAGTTCTTTGGGAGATCACCTTGATAAACTTGCAAACATAGTAACCACAGTAGTTGTTCCCCTGTTCCTGCCTCAGACACCACTTTACGAGAAAAAGATTTGTCATCCAATATGGTGATCCGGTGAAAGCTATATGTTTAATTAATAAAGATGATGCGATTTAGGGGACTTACTTTCAAAGGGATTACATTAAGTGGCGCTTTGTATTTTCCCATGTGTTGCTTCTCAATAAAGGTTTTCCAAACACTGCCCAATAAAAAATTTGCCACGTCATCAGATATAGTTAATCATCATGTTTGTGTGTATATATAGTTGCTAGAGATACCGAAATTACCTCTGGATAATATCTATCATATCTTGGTAGTCTTGTTGTGGTTTTCTCATCGAGTCATAGATTATCAAGTAACTTTTCACCAGATCGATGTCCATCAATATCCAGTGATTGCTGCATGTGTTTATAGGATATAACGCATAACACTCATTAATTAACTAGAATCAACATATGAGCCATTAAGGATGATCGACATTATTAACACTCACTTGAAGTTGTAGGGAAAGAGTATATCCTTCTTGTGGCGTTGGTTCACTAAGAAGTTCATGAGGTTACTCTCTGACTCAGACTTCCAATTAGGCTTTGGAGTAACTGGGTCTTTGAATACTATATGGGGATCAACAAAACCAATTTCATTGCAGCCTTCCTTTCTGAGCTCTGTCATTGTAAATCTGCATATATATAGTACTTGTTAGGATAATTTATATGCATATACACACATATATGAGTTTAATAATAGATCGAAAAAATTATTACTTACAGGCAATAGCAGCTAATGATAACTTTGTCCAGAGAGGTCAGGTGGCATAGTTGATGAAATTATGCAAAGTCAACATACATAACATCATCGCCACGGAACCAATGTTCGTCTCTAATTCTGACACCAACGCAGAAGTCTCCATCGGTAGACGCCTGCATATACCACTTGTTTAGCAGGTACATTTGCATCCCCAGATCACCTAAGGCTTGAGGGTTGTATAGACTCTGGCCTAGTACAAATTTTTTCTTCCAAATATCAACCTCCGCCGCACTCTCAATGTTTTCATCACCAAACATCTGGTAAAGGTCGAGACCAGTCTCTTCAATAAATTCACCAAGGTGATCCAAATCGACATCCGGAGGTATGTTTGCCTGATGCATTAATCCTAAATTCGAACCATATTCAGTACCAACAATTAGCGGGGGGACTGATTGGTGCGATTGTTGTCCGAGTTATGCAACTCCTTTCCCTGCCCGCTTCTTTTTCTGTGCCGCCTCAATTGACTTGGTGAGAGTGCGGTCATAGTCCGTTAACGTTGATTTGGACGGCTTATGAGATTCCCGTTGTTGTTGCTGGTAAGAAGCCACCTTTTTTCTTAGAATATCTGGAGCTACGAAGAAGTACGGTTTCTCTGGGTTTCTCCTTGCTTCTTGATCCTTTTTAAGTTTGTTATAGAATCTGGACATATCTTTTTTATATGCATCAGTTACTTCTTCCTTCTGTTCAGATATTATTTTGGGAATAGCCCTTGGTTTCACGGTGGCTTTCTTTGCCAGCGGGGACTGGTTCTTCGTTTGTGGGGCTGGCCTCTTGCTAGTACTTGGCTTCTTGGTAGGCGGGGCAGGGGAGGCATTGGAGACCTCCTTGGAGGTGGTGGCAGCGGCGTTGGAGACCTCCTTGGAGGTGGCGGCTGCGGCGTTGGAGACCTCCTTGGAGATGGTGTGGATGCAGCCTCGCCTTCCAACACATTATCATCGTACAGAGCACTATGATGATCTGGCGATTGAACAATTGGATTTAGGTTGGGGGAGGATCTGCTACAAAAAAAGGAATGACATATTATTATGAGCAGATTGTTAATTATTTAAGCCAATATAAATTAATGATGTAGTGTTTTCATCCGCACCTATGGTGAGGTAGTTTAGGAGGAGGTGGAGGCGACATCCTGGGAATGATGATGTAGCGCTTGCGCCATAGAATGAATGTCTTCTCTACTTCTCCTAGAGTCTTCTCGCCATCACCTCCAGGAATGTCAAGAGGCAAATCACTAAAACCTTTTTTAGCTTTATCTACCGAGATGGTAGCATATCCTTCTTGGATTATATTCCCATGAATCCTTGGTGTCTTGGTTCGGTCAATTGGATTAACAAGACCGATAGCCACCTTGATTGTGGAATTCCCCTTCGAAATGTGTAGCTCACACGATGTACAAGGTTCAGTGACGTCATCCACAGGGAAGCGCAGTCCTGTGTCCCCTTGATTTGGTATCTCTGTAGAAGCGCAGCTGCTTTTCAACAGAACAGATTGGGTAATGTTGATTCCTGGCTCTGATGCCTACTTGTTTGCACTCACTGCTATTTGCACTTGCCTTCTGATTTCCTCCTGCATTCTCGCTTCAAGGTTTTTTTCCCGCTCCTGTGCTTCACGCACCGCTTCCTCCAACCTCTGGAGCCGCTGTGCCTCTTCTTTCTTCTTTCTCTGGAGGCTTCTGTAGGAAGGTCTGCCCTGAGAGAATCCATGCTCCCACGAGACACTTCCTTTGCCTCTAGTTCGGCCACCGTGTTCAATAGTCCCGGTGGCATATGTCAGTTCATCCTTCTCTCTATCGGGCCTGAACGCACCACTAGCAGTAGCTCCCTAAGCATAAAACAATCTTTCTGCTGCTTCTTGCAGTCTTACGCCATAAACGCACTTCTCTGTCTCCTGGTCCAGTGTTCCCCCATGAGCGAAAAACCAATTCTTTGCACGCTCTCCCCACTCGAGTGATTCTGGTGTGATACCCTTGGCAAGAAGGTCTGCTTCTATTTTGTTTCACTTCTTAATGGCAGTCGGGTAGCCACCTGATCCCAAGTTATGGTGGTATGTCTTCTATTGGGCATTACGTTGGTTCTTTATCACCCGACTCACACCCTCTTCCGACGTCTTGTACTGTACAAACTCATCCCAATAGGGCCTCTGCTTTGAGATCGGGCCTGGGACAGTAAAATCTGGTGCTATGTTCTTCTTGACATACGTCGTGTATAGGTGTTTCTTCCAAGTCTGAAACTGGGTGGCCATCTTCTTCATTGTCCAATCCCTAACTCGCCCCTTCAATTCATCACCATCTATTATATCATCATAACCATCTGTTTGGAGCGTGAAATGTTCCAAGACATCATTCCAAATTAACGTCTTGTCACGATCGGAGACAAAATTGGTATGAGGAGCATTGGTCTTCTTCTTCCATTCGCGGGGTACTGATCGGGAGCTGGTCCCATACAAGGTAACCACAGTGGTGCATGAATTTCGTTTTATTTGGCCCCCCCGGTTCGCCTGTATCCATATTGAACTCCGAGATGATGAAGCGGCCCTCCAATGGCTTTTTGGGACCTCGAACATTTTTACTCTTCGTTGTAGTTGTTGATGTCGATCTAGAGGGCTACAAAACATAAACATTATTTTTAATGTCATGAGCACACATAAGACATATGATAATATATATAGCTAATAATAAAAAATATATACTTGGCCAATATGTTGTTGCTCATTTTGTTCAAGAGCTAAGTACTGACTCCCGTCATCTGCATCCTCTTGCACGTTATTTTTAGCACCATCATCGCCGACAACTTGAGTGCCAGTGTTGATCAAATTCATCATCAACTCCTCCTCATCCATGTTTCTCGGGTCGGCCATCTAGCTTCAAAAAACAAAACCAATATATAGTACGTCAAATCTTTGCTTACATGCGTAAAATCTACGAACAATATGCATTATTAAATCTTGCCCCTCGGTCACGGACGCAATTCTAGGGCGGTGGTGCTCCGCCGTATAAACCCTAAACCCTAAACGAGTAGGTTTTGGCGGGTGAAGGTTGGTTTGTATGATAAGAAGAATCAGGAAGCGAGTAGGTTTTGGCGGCGGTCCCGCCTGAAACAAAAGGGGGCGTCGCTACGCATTAGGTTTTATTAAACGGAAAATAGCGAGCCTCGCCTAAAAGAAAGGGGGGCATCGTTGCGCGTCAAGTTTTTGAGAACAATAAACGATGAGCCTCGCCTAAAAGAAAAGGGGGGCGTTGCTGCAAACCAAAGTGACAACAAAATCGCACTGCATCCTGACTCATCGAGTAAACAGCTCCAAATAATGTTTACAATGATTGGAACCCTCGAAGAGGTTCACAACAACATGCCAAATTTACAACAAATACAACAACACACGTTACATCGATAAAAAATAGACATCAAGTCGACCCTTGGCGTTGGAACTCCCAGACATCGAGTGCATCCTCTTCAAAACACACCTCGCATGCCATATCCCTCGCCATCTCCATAACTGTATTTTCAAGCACACTCTCAACCACTTCATCTTCTACACCCTTCATAGACTCAGCTATATCATCCACAACCACCTGCAAACCCTCACCCTCGCCTAGCCCCTCGACCCTTACAATTGGCTCCCAAAGAACGGGTGCCACGGGAACCAAAGGCAAGTCACCTTCCAAAACCCTCGCGTGGTACATATGCCGATGGTCACACTTATCAAGCTCCAATGGCTCAGGCTTCGACACATTTAGCTCCCCCTTAGCATCTAGACTCAGGCGCCCTTGCCCAAAAATAAAGTCTATAACATCCTCATCATCAACATCGTCCAAAACCCCCAAAGTAGACCCCGAACCAAAAAGCAAGCACTCGGACTGACGATTCGTAAGATCTGCGTTCCGCCAAAACCTACTCGCTTCCTGATTCTTCTTATCATACAAACCAACCTTCACCCACCAAAAATGACCAAGGGCGGCGGTGCTCCGCCGTATAAACCCTAAACCCTAGGGTGAACGAGGGCGGCGGTGCTCCACCGTATAAACCCTAGGGTGAACGAGGGCGGCGGTGCTCTGCCGTATACATAGAAATGCATGGCGCTTATACATAGAAACGCATGGCGCTTATAGATGGCGCGTATACACTAGAATTTTTTTCTGTTCCTTTGGCGCTTTCTTTCTTATAATAGTTAGCGCGACAGAGAATAATGCCCGTCTGAATGCCGTGTGCGACGTGCCATGAAAATTAGTTAAGTATATCCAGTGAAGTGATCAGTACGTTTGGGTTTGTGATCGATACACACATTTGTTGACGTACGTACGTATGCGAATTTGAGGACCACCCGTTGATTGATGAAAGTTTTGTTTATTACCACAATTATTAATTTGGTACATAATAATTAATGAACTAAACAAGGTACGTACTGTACTCGGAAAGGCTCCTCGTTCAACTGCGCTGGCGCTGCCACCGATATTAGTATTGCAAGCTAAGAACGTTGGTCATTGATTGATAAGGTTCCATATAATAGAACATGACTATTTGGATTTAAAATTCTGATTCGACTCAACATACATGCTTATAGTTTGGCCTAATTATTCTTTCGTTTGTTTGAGCTGGTATCCTTTGAAATAAAATCCTTTGAAATATAATAGAACATGTGTTTGATCATGCATGGAGATGGAATGGAGCAAGCACAGCGTGCTCCTCATCATCGATCTGTTGCGGTCACGGTGTAGCCTGGAGATGGAATGGAGCAAGCAGCGTACCTCGGGAATGGAGGAGAGGAAGCCACGCACGTTGGTGGCCTCATTGTCGTGCCGTGTCAACGCGCGAGGGTAGGGTACCGATGTGGCCCGCGCGTCTGGCCGGGGCGGCTGGGCAGCAGCAGGCATCGCGAGGTCGTCGGCGCGCGGGGTGGCGTGGGGACCGTGGACGCGCGCGAGGCGGTGGCGACGACCGGCATCGGGCGGGGTGGCGGTGGCGTCCTCGGTGTGGCGGGCCGAGTGGCGTGGGCGCAGGGGAGAGGAATCGGCGAAGAACGCAAGGAAGAAGATGGCACTGGTATATATGCCAAACCCCTTTACTCCCAGTGCCATCCCCCCACCGGGAGTAAAGGTTTTTTTGGCGGGCCAGGAAACTGCAGCCCACCTTTACTCCTGGGTGGGCTTCCAACCCGGGAGTAAAGGTGGGCTGCAGTTTCGTTTCCCGCCTATTTTAAGCAAATTTTTTTAATAGAAATGCAATAGTCTTGTTAAATACATAGTAAATTAAATAAAAGGCATAAAATTATTTTGTTAAAAATATGGATTTTCTTTTTCTTTATTGCACATAGGAAAAATCTATAACCTAACTTTTTTTATTTTTTGTTATAATTATAAAACATAATGTAGCTAATATTTATTATTTCATTAATGCAAAAATGTAGTGTTTAATTAAAATTATTAAAACTATTGGTTTTGGACAGGAAATTTGTTTTCACATCATTTTAACGTTAATATTTTAATTTTTCATCACTCAATATCCTAATTTAACTTTTCGAGAGAGAAATCCCACCAAATCAAACTTTGATTTAATTTGAAACACGACATAATAAACATCTGAATTCACAATTATTATATAATATCTCAAACACATACTACATTAAATCACTATATCATCAAGTGGGCACAGCAGTGAACTTCTTCTTTACGTATGTCCCTTGGTTATGATCGCGTCATAACCATGTAGTGTCCTCATCATTTACCAAGATGCTAGGGTCTTTGTTCACTTTGAAGGGTGGAATTCAGTCATCCTTTTCATAATCTTCTGACATGTCCGACTTGTCCTCAATTCCCACGATGACTCTTTTCCCTGAAAGAACTATTTGGCGCTTTGGCTCTTTGGTTGAGTCATTATCGTTTTTCCCTCTTTTTGGTTTGGTAGACATATCATTGACATAGAACACCTGATTCACATCCTTGGCAAGGACGAATGGTTCATCTTTGTACCTAATATTACTAAGGTCTACTGTTGTCATTCCATACTCGTTGTCTACTGTTACCCCGCCTCCGGTCACCTTGACCCATTGGCACTTGAACAATGGGATCTTCAAAGTAGGTGCATATTCTAGTTCCCATATTTCATCTATGCGTCCATAATATATCTGCTTATTCCCATTCGGGTCTGTGGCATCTATGCGGACACCACTGTTTTGGTTGGTACTCCTTTTATCTTGGGCTACTGTATAGAATATGTTTCCATTTATCTCGTACCCTTTGTATGTGACGATATGCCATGATGGTTGCATAGTAAATAAATACAGTTGCTCATGGATGCTCTCATCACCTTGACATTTTTTTCACAACCAACCGCCAAAAGTTTCCATGTGCTTACGCGTAATCCAAGCTTCAGTCTTCCCTGAAAACTCGGATCGTAAGAGATCCTTGTGTGTCTCAATATACAGATCTACCAAAGAGGAGTTCTGTAGAACTATGTAGTGCGCTTTATTGAAATAATCATCATCCATACCAATATATGTTTTCCTCCCTAGTGTCCCCTTTCCGCTTAGTCTCCTCTCATGTCTCGATTTAGGAACACCAATCGAGTCAAGGTCGGGAATAAAGTCAACACAGAACTCAATGACCTCT
The DNA here is from genome assembly GCF_019320115.1 of Miscanthus floridulus. NCBI lineage: Eukaryota > Viridiplantae > Streptophyta > Magnoliopsida > Poales > Poaceae > Miscanthus > Miscanthus floridulus. Next base: position 208,019,573 of record NC_089587.1, on the reverse strand, counting down.
TCTGTTCCATAGCCCTTGGCGATGCTTCCTTCTGGGCGAGCACGATTGTGAACATATTTCTTTAGGACTCCCATGAATCTCTCTAAGGGGAACATGTTGTGTAGGAACATAGGACCGAGAATGAAAATCTCCTTGACTAGGTGAACTAGGAGGTGTGTCATGATATCAAAGAAGGAAGGAGGGAACACCAACTCAAAGCTAACGAGACATTGAACCACATCATTCTGTAGTTTAGCTAGATCAGTTGGATCAATTGCCTTCTGAGAAATTGCATTGAGGAATGCACATAGCTTCACGGTGGCTAGACGTACATTTGGAGGTAGAATTCCTCTTAATGCAACTAGAAGTAATTGCATCATGAGAACGTGACAGTCATGGGACTTTAAGTTACAGAATTTCTTCTCTGGCACATTTATAATACCTTTTATATTCGAGGAGAATCCAGATGGTACCTTGATGTTGTTTAAGCATTCAAACATGATTTCCTTCTCCTCTTTGCTTAGAGTGTAGCTGGCAGGACTTAAGTAATGCCGTCCATCATCTGTCTTCTCTGGATGCAGGTTGTCTCTTTCTCTCAAACAACGTAAGTCCTGTCGTGCTTCAAATGTGTCCTTAGGCTTTCCATACACACCCATGAAGCCTAGCAGGTTCACACAAAGATTCTTCGTCAGGTGCATCACGTCGATCGAGCTGCGGACCTCTAGGACTTGCCAATAGGGTAGGTCCCAAAATATGGACTTCTTCTTCCACATGGGTGCGTGACCGTTAGCGTCGTTCGGAATAGGTTGGCTGCCATGTCCTTTTCCAAAGATGACTTTCACATCATTGACCATATCGAGTACATCCTCACCGGTTCGGTTGCGAGGCTTGGTCAGGTGGTCTGCCTTCCCTTTAAAATGCTTGCCTTTCTTTCTTACGGGGTGATTTGCAGGAAGAAATCGATGATGGCCAAGGTACACGACCTTTCGACATTTTTTCAAGAATACACCTCTAATATCACCGAAGCAGTGTGTGCATGCATTATATCCCTTGTTTGACTGTCCTGAAAGATTACTTAGAGCAGGCCAATCATTGATTGTTACGAACAACAATGCTCGCAGATCAAAGTGTTCCTGTTTGTACTCATCCCACATACGTACACTTTCTTTATTCCACAAAATGAGAAGTTCGTCAATAAGTGGTCTCAGGTACACATCGATGTCATTGCCAGGTTGCTTCGGGCCTTGGATGAGCACAGGCATCATAATGAACTTCCGCTTCATGCATAACCAAGGAGGAATGTTGTAGATACTTAGAGTAACAGGCCAAGTGCTATGACTACTGTTCTGCTCTCCAAAAGGATTGATACCATCTGTACTTAAAGCAAACCTTAAGTTTCTTGCGTCATTTGCAAACTCTGGGAATTCTCTGTCGATTGCTCTCCACTGGGACCCATCAGCAAGGTGTCTCAACATATTGTCCACCTTACGGTCTTCTTTGTGCCAACGCAACAATTTTGCATGTTCTTTGTTTCTGAACAGACGTTTCAAGCATGGTATTATAGGAGCATACCACATAACCTTGGCAGGGATTTTCTTCTGCGGACGTTCGCCCACAACATCACCAGGGTCATCTCGTCTGATCTTATACCGTGATACATGGCATACCGGGCATGCATACAATTTCTCATACTCTTTGCCATGGTACAGGATGCAGTCATTAGGACATGCATGTATCTTCTCGATTTCTAGCCCCATAGGACAGACAACTTGTTTTGCTTCGTAGGTAATGGCAGGCAATTCATTGTCCTTCGGAAGCATCTTCTTTTGGATTTTTAGTAACTCTCCAAATCCCTTGTCAGATACACCATTCTTTGCCTTCCATTGCAGCAATTCTAGTGTGGTTTCCAACTTTTTCTGTCCTGCATCACAAGTTGGGTACAACAATTTCTTGTGATCTTCTAGCATCCGCTCGAATTTGATCTTCTCCTTTTCACTTTCACATTCTCTTTGTGCGTCACGAATGACCTGACAAAGATCATCAGCCGGCTCATCTTCTGCGGCTACCTCTTCTTCAGCTTCTCCCATTGCAGTATCATTGAAGCACGCACCATCGGGAATAATATCATTATCGTCCCATTGTTCTTCTTCACCTTCTTCCATTACAACGCTGGTTTCTCCGTGCTTCGTCCAACAAATATAGTTTGGCATGAAACCCGACTTGAACAAGTGTGAATGAAGAGTCCTTGAGCAAGGATATTTCACCGTATTCTTACATATGGCACATGGGCAGCACATGAAACCGTCGTGTTTGTTTGCCTCGGCCGCACATAACAAAGAATGCACGCCGTCAATGAACTCTTGGGAGCGGCGATCAGCATTGTACATCCAATGCCGGCTCATTTGCATTACATGACATAAATACAATATTAAAACCTAGATCATAATTAATTATTTATACAACATGCGTGCCACCACAAAAGGTACAAATTTATGAAAGTATCGCTACAATGTAGACAATCCCAACTACCACTAAAAGAACTAAAGCTAAAATACATTTCAGGAGCACAAGGATTTCGTGACCAATCTCAACTAAAACAGACAGATCCTCCGATTGTGCAACATCTTTGGGCTTCTTCGGCTGGATCACTGCCTCATTAGCCGCCGTATCTGCCTGTTGTGCAAGATATTTTTGCACGAGTTCAACATACTCTTCCTCCCAGTAGAAGCCTGAACATCGTCCACTGCCATCCCACTGAAATTAAAACAAAAATTAGAACTTTAATCACAACCATCATGAAAATAGGTATAAACTAACCATAATCATTAAATACGATAAACTAACTCACATTGCGATCCGGACACTTGTAGAAGATACGATCTTTGTTGGGACCCTCCTTCTTCACTCGGTACTCCATCACAATCTTCGTCTCATCACGACACTTGCTGCATGGAATGAGAGGGAGACCTGGCCTAAGTCGCTTTGGAAACCCATGAGAGGCCGAGGACCCGGAAGCAGTTGCCATCTACTCTCTATACTCATTTTTTAATACACTATAAATTTCTCATTTTATAAACAAATAAAATTAAGAAACTATAAAATTATCTATATCTCTAAACAATGATATTTTTAATGGTCATTGTGTTCTCGTCTTTTACTACGGCTGGTAAGTAATTCACATGATATTTCCGTAAATTAACAGAAGAATGGGAGTGTACACACATAACAATCGATTATCGTTTATATTTATATATACACTATGTTTGGGTACGGTGATTGACAGACTACTACAACGATATCGGGACGTGTGAATAAATAACCATCCGTATTAGTTGACCTTGCTTACGTGATCATCTCGGCGAGCATTTCTCCACCGGACGGCACCGTACTTGGCCACGGAAGAGCTCCGATTCTACGAGGAAGGGAACACGGTCTTCCACGACCGTTGCCGCTCTCCCTCGTAGAATCAAAGCTCCTCTTTGATGTTCGTTACCGCTCGGCAGAGAACATGCTCGCCGAAATGAACACGGTCCGCTAGTTCAACTAGCTACTTTAACCTTCCTTCATGTAAATATGCAAGCTTGAAGTGATTTTGAGCTCAAATTGCTTACAAATGAAAAAAACCACAATAAAGAACCATATATATAGTGAACTTAAGCTCTCGGGCGGGCTCGGGGAGGAAGAAGACGGCCAGCAGGATTTATAGCTCAAAAACATGTTTTAATAAATAACCATCCGTACTAGTTGACCTTGCTTACGTGATCATCTCGGCGAGCATTTCTCCACCGGACGGCACCGTACTTAGTCAAGGAAGAGCTCCGATTCTACGAGGAAGGGAACACGGTCTTCCACGACCGTTGCCGCTCTCCCTCGTAGAATCAAAGCTCCTCCTTGATGTCCGTTACCGCTCGGCAGAGAACATGCTGGCCGAGCTGAACACGGTCCGCAAGTTCAACTAGTACGGATTTTCTATAATTTTCTAAGTTTTTCATTTCATAAAAAGTTAAAATAAAATGTTTAGTCGCGGAGTCCATAGAAATGACCATATTTTGACCTAGCAACGCATTGTCAATTGTCATTGCGTTGCATTGCACCCCGGACCGGACTCTGGACAATAAAATACTATGGTCGATCGATGCCGTTCTTTGTCGTACAGTCGCACGGCGACGGCCGACGGACCCGTTCAACCACCAAATCTGTCAGGCCCGGCTGTTCGGGCGTATCGTCAAAAGAGAACGGATTTGCTTCCTATTGCACGGCCTTGCATTGCATCTGTCATACCAGTCGGAGGCACTAGTCCATATACTCATTTTTTAATACACTATAAATTTCTCATTTTATAAACAAATAAAATTAAAAAACTCTAAAATTCTCTATATCTCTAAACAATGAAGTGTGCTATGCATGCTACAAATGAACGGTGAATACTAGTTTTTAATAGCTACTTTAATCTTCCTTCGTGTAAATATGCAAGCTTGAAGTGATTTTGAGCTCAAATTGCTTACAAATGAAAAAAAAACCACAATAAAGAACCATATTATATATATAGTGAACAAAATGAGATAAGACAATGGTGAAAAATGAGAGTATGAGATTGGTAACCTTTCCAACTGAAGAATCGATGGAGGAATCGAAGAAATCGACGGAGGAATCGAAGAATGGATGGAGGAACAATGGAGGGAGGAAGCAAGAACTAGTGCAGTGAGCTTCAAAATGTGCTGAACTCGGGCTCGGGGAGGCAGAAGGAGACGGCTGGGATATAAAGGGGGACATTTAGTCCCGGTTGGTGGCTCCAACCAGGACTAAAGGTCCCTCCCAACGGCTACTGCGCCAGACAGAGGTGGCAGAGACCTTTTGTCCCGGTTGGAGCCACCAACCGGGAGTAAAAGTCTACCTTTAGTCCCGGTTGGTGGCTCCAACCGGGACTAAAGGTCCCTGCCACCTCTGTCTGGTGCAGTAGCCGTTGGGAGGGACCTTTAGTCCCGGTTGGAGCCACCAACCGAGACTAAAGGTATCTCTAGTCCCGGGCGCAAAAAATGCCGGGACTAGAGCCCATTTTGATCGAGGATGAAAGGTATGTTCTCTACTAGTGATTGGTAGTTTTGTTATAATTTATACTAAATTTATGAGGAGAAGTGATGTTTTCACGGCTCCATATGTCCAGTAGAAAAATGGCTTCGGCTTCTCTTGGCTTTTTCACCAGGGCAGTTTTTTTATATGGTCATTTCGCAGAACTTCATCCGAGGCTGGGGCCGCTCTAGAAGCCCTGCCAAACAAGGCCTAAGTTTTTATTTTTTTTTATTATCAATTTAGGCCAGATTTTTTGCCTAACTTACTTGCATAGAGTGGCTCACATGATTCTCTAGTTATTTCGTCAAGATTTCTTGCCTATTATAGGATTATACTGGGTTGTCCATGAATGGGATGTTTATAGACCTAGATCTACATACATGTAGTCATGCATGGACATGGGGGATCTTTGTGAGAAATGGAAATAAAGTGTTTCTCTAGTTAATAATTTTACAATTTGATTTTTGACTTTAAATGGAAATAATATTTTGATGCAATAATTATATGTTTTGGTTAAGGCTAGCTACATATAGATAGGTCATGGATGTACGTGATACGAAGGCCCTGTATCGCTTTTATCTAAGACGGGAACAAATTTATTGAAAGTGCCAAACATTGTATGTTGGTTAAGCAGACAAAGGCTGCATATTGTCCAAAGTATGACTGCATAAACCACAGTATGGCAAGATTCGAATACGATAATATCACACTTGGTCAGGCGACGTTTCATTGAAAACTACACGATTTGCTCCATCACAGAGAGATGAATACATCAATTGAAACAAGCAACCAAGAAACCATTGCACGTGAAGTAGGAGGTGCAGACGGCGGGTTAAAGAGTTTTAGGATGCCACTCATGTCATGATGGATGATGGGCACTAGCACAGAAAGGATTTTTAGAGCGAGCACCCCGGCCGCTTTATACGAGGAGTCAAAGGTTTTGTCTCGAAGTGCTGAGCAACACGTATCGGCTGCCAGTCGATCGCATGACGGATCAGGGTATATATATATACGCAAATGTACTGTCGAAGTGTATGGAGCTCCAATTACAAACAAACCAACAATAACTTTATTCAAGCAACTACAATACTTCATCGAGACTTGCAATAAAATAAGAAAGCATTGAAAAATATATATACTCATCGATCGCCACATTATTGTCATTCTATATCGATTATCACAGGCAGAAAATTAAATACCCCAAAGCCAAGCCTAGTATATATTTCACCTAGCTATGCCTGTCCATCTATTGATGTACCGTACATACGTGCAGGTGCGCTGTGGCGCCGTCTCTCTGCTCCATTTCAGTGCGGGTGCGGCGGCGGGCACGGGTTGCGTGTGTAATAGCTCCCGCACGAGGTATGTGCTCCTGCTTGCAGTCGCTGCAGGTACAGGTGCTTGGCAAACTGTATGATAGGATGGTCGCCGGAGGCGGCGGCCAGCCCGCCGCCGGTCCATTTCTTGTCTTCGATACGCTGCGCCGAACCCAGCGCCGCCAGCAGCATCAGCACTGCCATCATCAATGGCAGAACATTAACGAACCTGTTCATGGTCATGGCCATATCTACGAACCGGTAGCTAGCTCTTGCTTTGCTACGTGCAGTAGTGTTAGCTATGGACGCGAGCTAGCTTGGTTTTTTGCACGATGGTGGATTGATGCCGAGCGAGCGAGTGATCGATAGAATTTGTTGCACGGGTATATATAGCCATGCATATAGGTCAAGCGGCTTAAAGCTTTGTGAAAATTCCATGCAAGATACTGTATAGGAGTATAATATAGTTAGCACGTTGCTTACGTGTGTACGGCATGTGGCTTGACACGAGACGACGTGAAAAAGTGCGGTATAGCTAGACTGCGTCACTTGCGAGTAAACGAGCTAGTAATAATATAATAATGCGCTCTCACCCGGGTTTCTACAGTTCTACTGGGAGAGCTTATAGCTTGCAGCACTAGAGAACAGACTTCTGGTTCTAGGCTCTAGTACCGATCATTTTTTGGTCCAGAACCAAAGACAGAATTAGTCCCGGTTGGAGCAATCAACCAGGATTAAAACCTCCTGCCCAACGGCTACATATGAGGTCAGCAATCTGATGGATGCCATGAAGAATGTAACTAATGGCCCATTCAGGGTTCCTTATTCAAGTCATGAGTCCTTACCAGTTGGTCACATACGACACATCAGTCATTCTTAAATCACAATTGAAAATAGAGACCCCACTTAATTTAGCACGAAAATGGTTCCATTTTGGGGACGGTGAAGTAAACGGAGTAAGATGTGCGTTTTTTTATGAGAGAATGTATCTGTCAGAAAATTAGATAATCGCAGAATATATTCTTGATGTATCAGTACTATATCTATATATATACCGCATTAAACAATATACATATACTAAGGACTAGCCCGTGCACATGGCCTAACTGCAGAAATGAGGCAATTCTGTAGTACTAGTAAATAGTAATTCGTTTGAACTTATCCGTTATGGTATAGTGTTTTTCTCTCACAATAAATCAGCGAACAATACTTTTCAGCTTGGCTTTTCAGCGAAAGAAACAAGGTAAAATCGTTCGTTGAGGTCAGCAATCTGGATGAAGTCACAAGAATGTTTGTAGTTATATACGGAACTAACCCCGGTCTAAAGTCTCGTATACATTCAAGTCCAAGTCTAATAGTCAAGAGTAAATTCAAAGTTACAGTATTTCACATATTCCTAGATCACAATCACATGGATGGAGACTCCAAACTAACGCATCCGGCCAGACCACCCGATTGCCTACGAAGCTAAAACTGTTGTGGTGAAGTGTTCGGTAAAAAAGGCCCTCTAGAGTGAGTGGGAGTTGGAAGAAGCTACTATTTTTAGCTTAATTTCTTATCACCCCTTCTGAGAGCACGTTTTAGTAAGCTTCTCAAGTGGAGCTTTGTTTAGCACAAAACAACTCTAATCAGCTCCCGGAGCTGGTGGAGGAGCAGTGTCAAACAGAACATTAAACAATAAAGCTAGCTATGACTAGGAGTATCCGTTTATCAAGTATCTATATTTGTACTCTCTCCAAATTGTAAGTCGTTTTGACTTTTCTAGATTTATGATTTCAAGTAAGTCCTAGTGCAAAAAAAAAAAGTAAAACGACTTATAATATAGAACGGGTGGAGTATATGATTAATTTTATGCATGCTACACATGAACATGTCGATCGTATAAAGGGTTTGAGCAATAACGCTGCTGTGCACTGGTTCTTCTGGAATCCATTTATGTAGGTAGCTTGACCTGTTCAGCGACTATAGCAACTATAGAAAACAACGAAATAAAAGCTCGAACATGAGCTAAAACAACTACTTAGAAAATTAGTCTGTGAAGGTGAGTATTCACTACTGGATTCAGGCGCTTTGCCGGGTGCCGAATGCACCCGGCAAAGGCTACTTTGCACTCGGCAAAGCCTTTGCCGGGTGCAGCACTCGGCAAAGAGCCTCCGGCAAAAAATTAGTCGGCAAAGATTTCTTTGCCGGGTGCTTTTTATCGGGCACTCGGCAAAGACTTTACCGAGTGCAAACCCGGCACCGGCAAAGAAAAGTGGTCGTTACGGCGCCGGCTCCGTCATCCCTTGCTTTGCCGGGTGCCATGTCAGAGGCACCTGGCAAAGATTTTTTTAATTTTTTTTTCAAATTTTCTTTGCTGGGTGCCGTGCCGGGAGGCACTCGGCAAACCATTTTTTATTTTTTTTAATAATTTCTTTGCCGGGTGTCGCACCGCGTGGGCACCCGGCAAAGAGTTTTTTATTTTTTTCGTAATTTCTTTGCCGGGTGCCAGATCATGGGGCACCCGGCAAAGAATTTTTTTTTTTTTTGAAAAAACTTTGCCGGGTGCCCTGGCCCTGGCACTCGGCAAAGCTGGGAATTCCTTTCAGAGAATTCCCAGCTTTGCCGAGTGCCAGGGCCAGGGCACCCGGCAAAGCCTCAAAAATTAATTTTTTTTATTTTGTTTTTTGATTCTATAATCACAAACACAGCATATAAAAGATATATATCACATCTGAAGCATCACAAAGACAATATAGCATATATATATCACATCCATCTCATCACAAACTCAATACCACACATATATATCACATCGCGAATACAATACCTCACATACACGACATCACAAACATAATAGGTCCAATTACCATCGAAACAAGTCGATAGTGGATCACAGTGCATCACATGTCCATCAAGCGGTGAAAAAGAGATACAAACTAAAGGTGGGGAGGAAACTGAGTGCCTGGTGAAGGAAACTCGACACCGCCTGCTTGTGCCTGAGATGGGTCATTCGAACCCGCCGACGGAGGCTGCATAAAGGACAAGATATTCAGGCGCTTAGAGTGGGTCATCTAATGAAAGCACTAGTCGAAGCAATATGGATTCATACTCACTGGACTAGCTACAACTGGCGGCGGCGCTGGAGCGAACATCGGCACAGGTACACCGTTCACTTGCCCAAAGTTCTGTAGGAACATCGTAATCTCCGCCAGCTACTTGGCCTGTCTCTCCCGCTCGGCCCGCTCGGCTTGTCTTTCCCGCTCGGCCACCTCGGTCCTCGCCGCCAGGTCCCGCAGCTCCTGAGCCATCCTTTCGTTATCGGCCTGCAACATTTCAATCGAATGTTTTAGTAATGTAAAGGTAACTAAGTTATGTAAAGATCAATGTACGAAGAGTTAAACTGGACTAACCTAGAGTGCGTCGACCCGCTGCTGTGAAGGGGACGGCCGTTGGCGTATGGCCGGGCCTCCGCTCGGGGTACTTGCTCGGATCTGGGAGAGGGAGGGAACAGAGCCGGACTCGAGGGTGCCATCGCCAAGCCAGTACCGCCCATGCTTCTTGCCCTGTCCGATCCTCATGACAGTCGTGCCATCAATGTCGTCGGTGCTCGGATCCTAGTCTGGCCCCTGGACCGACCTTGCGTCCGACGCGTAGGAGCTGATGCGGGTGTGGGCGCTCGGGTTGCTGTACGACTCGGGTGGGTCATCCGGGCTGAAGGTGACAGCGGAAGTCGCCTTTCCCTTGCGGGCCAGTCCATACGCCATGAACGTGGACAAAGGCTGGCCACCATGCGACGCCGACTGCGAGAAAGACAACAAGATGATTAGAAGTAACATGCAGAATGGAGCGTCAGAATACTAAAAATGAATTCACGTACCCAAGCTTGCTTGTACGCGCCGAGGCTGCGGCTGCCTTGGTGGTGTGTGGGGCCTGTCGCCTACAAAGCCCGCTCCCAGTGGGCTTCGTGTTCCTGGATATAACCCTCTGTGAACCACCTGTCCACGATCATCTCCCAGCAGTCGGCAAAGGACTCGCACCACCATGGAATCATCTACATGTCATAAAGAATTTGAGATGTAAGACGACCAAATGAAAGCTACTTAATCTCAAAACGAATTAGTATTATTCTTCTTCATTTACCTCAATGTACTGTTCCCGGGTCAGAGGCATCTGTCTTGCCTGTGTCTTGCTGACTTTCTGACCAAGTCGCGTGGCGTAGTACTTGATGATGCAAGTGAGGCGCTCCTCGTAGTGCATGTCGCTGATGCGTTTCCTGGCACTTTTCACCAAGTTCTTCTCCGCCCTCTCCTCCTGTCCCTCTTCACACCTGAAAAAAGTCTGCAGACAGACACAATGTATCAATTCATTATGTCAAAAAGTGCCAAATGAATGCGATGTATTGATCAAAGTTGTGCGAACGAGACTTACCCAGAACTCTCTCCTGACCCGCTCCTGCTTGTCTTCATAATCTGCGTCGGGGGCAGATTTGTAGTGGTCCCACGATTTGGCCGGCCCCACAATCCCCTTGTATGTGACAATGCCGGGGTAATAGTGCCTGCACAGAAGCCCCAAGATGTGGTTGGGGTTGCGTGAGTCACCAGGTGACACAACCTCCCAGTGCCTGCACAAGTCATTAACAAACATTATTAGTTTCTCTGATAATTTTCAACAGGTTATATGAAGTAGCTGTGATTAAATCTAAAGTTAGTTACCTGTCCCCCTGGGGGCGGATCACTGGGCGTAGGGGAGGAAGCGGAGGCCCAGGGAGTTTTGAGGGACCTCGCAAGTAGGGGCTAGCCGCAGCAGAGGCAGTGGAACTACTTCCGGCCTCGCCGCCTTCCTGTGCCTCTCCCTCGCTGTCCGTCGCCCGAACCTCGTCCGTCGCCAGAACCTGCTCGTCCTCCGAGGAGTCCGTGGTACGGCGCTCCTCCGACATGTCACGCGGCCTGACTAGAGGAGGCCGGCCCCTCCTGCTGCCGCTCCCGCTGCCGCTGCTCCTGGCCCTCTGCCTCCTCCCGTCCGATGCGTTCTCTCCGGCATCTGCGTCCTGACGTGCTCTCTGGTACCTCGAGTTCACGTTCCTTGGCCCACTGCCGCCCGCCATCTTTGTTCAATCACCTGCAATTAAAAAGAAACAAACAAGACATCATTACATGTATTAGAAATAGATGCTAAGTAAATAAACAAAACACGATTACAAAATAACATAGTATTACATGTATTAGAAGTAATCATCATTATTGGGATTATCTGGATCATATGTCTCGTCATCACTATCAAAATTGTCCAAATAAACAAGACTGTCCGAAGGTTCAATGTTGCCTTCATCGTCATCATCTAAATGTAATCGCTCAAGCATTTCTATGTCCTTGGCATTTTGCACCTCATCTCCTTCCTCGTCATCAACCCTTTCATTGTCTACTTCCATTCCAATCGCCTCGGTTAAGTCTATCACCAACCTCCCTTGTAGCCCATCTTCTTGATAGAACTCTCCATCATATGTGTTTGGGTTGAAGTTGTAATCTTCATCGTTTGGGATAGCTAGTCTACCATGTGGCGATACCTGGTGCACAATAGACCAACCCTGAAGAGCCTTGTTGCCTTGGCATGCGTATGACAAATAATAAACCTGCACGGCCTGATCCGCCACAATAAAGACATCTTTTCCTTGATAGATGGAATCGTGTCGAATCTCGACTTGACCAATATTAGGGCTCCGTTTCGTTAGTCGAGGATTGAACCAGTGGCATTTGAACATGACGAGACGAAGAGGTTTCGAACCATAAAATTCAAGTTCATAGATATCTTCAATTATGCCATGATACTCGAGGCCATCAGTGCCGGGAGTACAAACTCCGCTGTTTGTGGTTTTTCGATGGGCCGAGCTCGCTCGTAGCTTCTTGTGTGAAAGCGATATCCATTCACATCATAACCTGAATAAGCTTTCACCTTACTGTCGAAGCCATTTGCAACCTGTCTCAACTCCTTACTCATAGTTGCATCGGTTTGGGCCTGCAAGCGCAAGAAGGAAAGATTGCCGGACTAAGTACGCGAAACTCGGAATCTCGAACAAGGTACGAGGTAAATTGGACAATACCTTTGTTTTGAACCAAGAAATGAAATCGGGCCTCCCTGCTCCCGGACCCCGTGAAAGAAGGGTGTCGGTTTGCCGTGGGGTAGGATCCCTTGGTTGATGCCAGGATACACGAATAAATTCCCTGTGCAAATGAGAAAGAATCAGTTGGATGTAGAATAGTGACAGCGTATTTAAACAAGTTCTTTGAGAACTTACTCAATGAACGACTTCACCTCGGGTAGGTTGTGGAACACATATAGCATGATCATGCGCCACTCTTCATTTTCCAACCTCTTATTGGTCGATCCACTTGACCTGCCGAGTTGCCCTTGGAAGAGGCTAAGGTTGGATTCATTCTCGTCAACATTGTAGCGAGGGAGTGGATTATGCACGCTAGGAAGGTTCTCCGTGTAGTATAGCTGTGTGAAGTTTGTCACCTCCTCCAGAATGGAAGCCTCTGCAATGGAAGCCTCAATTTTGGCTTTATTTCTACATTTTTTGCGAACGGCCTTCAGACATCTCTCGATTGGGTAGCACCAACGGGCCTGCACGGGCCCCCCCATACATGCCTCGTAAGGGAGGTGCACAATCAAATGCTGCATCGACAAGAAGAAGCCGGGTGGAAAGATCTTCTCCAACTTACAAAGCAACTCAGGTGCCACTTTCTCCAAGTTTGCAACCACGGTCCGAGATAGCTCCTTGGCACAAAGCTGGCGGAAGAAATAGCTCAACTCTGCCAGCACTAGCCAGAGATGCTCAGGAACGTAGCCTCGTACCATCGCCGGAAGAAGCCGCTCAATCCATACGTGGTAGTCATGACTCTTCATGCCGTTGACTCGCATAGTGCCTAAGTTCACTCCCCTGCTCAGGTTCGCTGCATACCCATCAGGGAACATTAACGCCTTGATCCATCGTAGTACTTCCCTCCTTTGTTCGGGTTTTAAGATGAAATCGGCCTTAGGCCTTTTCCAGTTCTTGCCGTTTGTAGGAGGCCGCATCACTTGCTGTGGTCTATCGCACAACGTCGCCAGGTCCACTCTAGCCTTAGGGTTGTCCTTAGACTTGTCAGTGTCCATGAGTGTTTCCCAAAGTGCCTCAGCGATATTCTTTTCAGTGTGCATTACATCAATGTTATGGGGCAGTAGAAGGTCATCGAAATAGGGGAGCCTCGTCAAGCCGGACTTATGAGTCCACATGTGTTGCTCACCATATCCCACAAAACCACCTTCTTCATTGGGCAAGAGAGCATCTATCTGAGCATGAACCTCGGCACCAGTCTTCAAGTGCGGTCTAGGGTCCGTGACTGCGACACCTTTCCTGAAGTTCTTGGTGTCCTGTCGGAATGGATGGTTGGAATCTAGGAATTGACGATGTTGATCGAACGACGAATACTTACCACCCTTCTTCAACCAAATGAACCTCACAGCTTCCTGGCATATTGGGCACGGGAACTTCCCGTGAACACACCAGGCACTGAATAACCCATACGCCAGGAAGTCATGCATGGAGTACTGGTACCAGACGTACATTTTGAAGCTTTCCTTTGTAGCTCGGTCGTATGTCCATACCCCTTCATTCCAAGCTTTGATCAACTCATCAATCACAGGCTCCATGAACACACCCATCTTACTCCCTGGGTGCCCGGGAATTATCAACGTCAAGATCACGTTATGTCGTTGAAAGGCGACGCTAGGGGGGAGATTGAGGGGGATAACAAACACGGGCCAACATGTGTAAGGGGCAGACATCATGCCATAAGGATTGAACCCATCTGTTGCCAGCGCGACACGTACATTACGAGCCTCATCGGATTTCAAACGATGCTTGTCATTAAAGCTGGTCCATGCTTCACCATCAGATGGATGCACCATCTTGTCAGGATGGTAGCGTTTGCCATTCTTGTGCCACGTCATCTGTTTCGCGGTTTCCTCGGTCATGAATAACCTTTGAATCCTCGGCACGAAGGGAAGGTGTCGTAGGACTCGGGCGGGTATCTTAAGCTGGGTCTTCTGGCCACCACTGTCACCAGACTCTACCTCTAGGAACCTGGAGGCTTTACACTTCGGACAGTACTTTGCCTCCTTGAGTTCTTCCCGAAATAGGACACACCCGTTCGGACAAGCATGTATCTGCTCATATGGCATCTTTAGTGCTTTAAGGAGCTTGTGTGCCTCGTACATGGTCTTCGGCAACATGTGGTTTTTTGGAAGCAGGGTGCCAACCACGGCCAACACCTTATCGAAGCCTTCTCGACTCCAGTTTAAATCGGACTTCAACCCCATCAAGCGACTTATGGCATCCAGCTGGGAGACCTCAGAATGAGCGTGAAGGGGTTTCTGTGCCGAGTCCATCATGTACTTGAACGCATCTACGGCTGCCTGCATCTCCGCCTCCTCACGTCCTTCAGCAAACTGTGCTTGGTGAACGTCATCTACCATGTCTGCTACCCCAGCATCAGCATCGAAAGCCTCGACGCGTTGTCTCACCACCTCCTCTCTCATACGATCGGCTTCACCATGGTGGACCCACCGGGTGTAGTTCGGCATAAACCCATTCTTGTGCAGATGTGTATCCATGAGTTCCTTGTCTAGCATTCTCCTGTTACCACACTTGTTGCAGGGACACAAAGCCATTTTTGGGAATTTTGCGGCCTTGCCAAATGCACGATTCAAGAAACGATCGGTCTTCTGCATCCATTCATAGCTGGCATCACCCTGACTTGTCCGGCCCGTGTACATCCACTGACGATCCTCCATCCTCTAGCATATATAACATCACCACAGGTGACCATCAATTGCATCTACGCGGTGTCCCTACTCTCTAATAGGTGAGGATAGGTCCTAATCCCACCCGCGGATGCATAGATGAGGTTAGTTTCCATGCTCCGCTCCTTTCCAAGACGGAATTTCGGCAGCACCTCCCCGCCGTTCTCCTGATACACGTCCTGCAAGGGAGAGTGTGTATCCGGAGAACAACGGAGAGGTGATGCCGAAACACCGTCTCGAACCGGAGCGGAGCATGAAAACTAACCTCAACTACGCATTCGCGGGCTGTCCAAAAAGCGTGGACAATCCGAAATAGATACGGTCGCAGATATGCAAAGGTCCGCATATCTCCGACCGTATCTCTTTCGAACGGGAGACACCTAACTAGGTTACGCGACCAAAAACCACATACGGATAGAGGGGTTATACCTAGGGTGGCGGCGAGGTCCGGGTAGCGCGGCGGTGGAGAGTCGGTGCAGTGGCGAGTCGACGCGGTGCAGGAAGACCCACAGCGCCGACGAAGACGATCGGGGTCGCCGAGTCCCTCCCACAGGTCCTCCTACAAAAAAGGGCAAAAATGGTTAGTGTCGACTCAAAATTTCGGCAGCACCTCCCCTGCACGGGGAGGTTCCCAAAACCTGCAAAAAACATGACACGAAGGCCACCAACCACATATATACCAAACATGGCACGAAGGCCAACAACCACATATATACCAAACATGGACACAAAGGCCAACAACCACCAATATATCAAGAGGAGCCATGTACTTTAGTTCTCTTTCCATACACATAAAAGTATTGAAGTAGTACAACAACAATTACTACTAACCCTACAACTACTACTAACACTACTACTAACAACTACTTAACTACTAACAATGCTAATAGTAAGAACTACTTAACTATTAACAACTACTACTACTAACCACTACTACTTACTAACTACTACTATTTACTAACCCTACAACTAACACTACTAACTACTACAACTAACACTACAACTAAAACTACTAACTACTACTACTAACACTACAACTAACTACTACTAACACTACTAACTACTACTACTACTAACACTATAAGGGTAGGGCTTACCTTGGCGGCAAGAACGGCAAGAGCGAGGGCCGGTGACGACGGCGGGGATGACCGCAGCAGCGCGAGGATCAACGGCCGGTCCGAACGGCGTGGGGATCGACGGGCGGTCGGGTCGACACCTTCCTCTTCTTCCTCCTCCCCCTTCTCTTTCTTCCTCTTCTTCCTCCTCCCCTTCTCTTTTTTCCTCTTCCTCCTCCCCTTTTTTTCTTCTTCTTCCTTCCTCCTCCCTTCTTCCACCTACCTCCTCTACTGCTGGCCGGCGGCGGGAGGAGCCCGGCGGCCAGACAACGGGCAGCCGGCCTCGTCGGGGACGGCCAGCGAGGTGGGGCCGCGTGGCCGCCGCGGCCGGCGAAGCTGGGGCGCCGGGGCTAGGCAGGAGCGCCGGCCTAGCGCCGGCCGGGCCGAGCGCCACCGGGGTCGTCGGGGCGGGGCCACGGCCGCGGGGCCGCCGGATCCGGGCTGGGGCGCCGGCCGGCCGCCGGGGCGAGCGCCGCCGGGCGTGGGCGCGGCTCGCGCGGTGCTGGGCCGCCGGTGCCGGCGCCGCGTGGTCGCCGGGACTGGGCGCAGAGCAGCGAGGCGCGGGCGCGGCTGACCGGCGAGGCGCGAGCGCGGCGAGGCGTGGGCGCGGCGAGGCGCGAGCGCGGCGAGGCGTGGGCGCGGCGAGGCGCGGGCGCGGCGGGTGCGGCGGAGCGCGAGGGCGGCGGCGGCGGCTGCAGACAGCAGGCGCGGGTCGGTCTGCTGGGGGTTGGGACGGGCCGGCCTTTTTAGGCATGCGCCTTTGCCGGGTGCCAGGTGACGACGGCACCCGGCAAAGAATTTTTTTAATTTTTTTTTTAAATTTCTTTGCCGGGTGCCACGCCGTTCGGCACCCGGCAAAAAAAATTTTAATTTTTTTTTAAATTTCTTTGCCGGGTGCCCCATGACCTGGCACCCGGCAAAGGATTCTTTGCCGGGTGCCCTGGGTGGCACCCGGCAAATTATTTTTTGTTTTTTGTTTTTTTGACCCCATTTTTTTTGTGGGGACTTGATACAGTAAATATTTCCCTGTTTCAAAATTTGGGACAATTATGAGTTCTTTAACAATATTTCCTTAATTTTTTCCGTTGCATTGAATTTTTCCGACTATTCCAAATTTGAACTGCAGGTACATGAAATAATGGAATTTCGTCATTCAAAAAATAGTATTCATGATATTTAGGCTATGTTGAGGGCGTATGCAGGAAGTGGCATGAAATGTCGCGCATCATGTTGTCGTAACATGACGATGTACTCGCGGGGGAAGTTTATTTAAATTATATAAAATCAAAACGATGTCCGAAAATCACGAAACTTGTCGATGTGTCTTGTTATCACATGTGGAGGCCCTGGTTAAAAATTGAGATAGTTTCGAGTAAGTTGCGACGTCGGCTGCCTAAAACCCAGACATCTCCAGCCGACGTCGCAACTTACTCGAAATTTTCTCAATTTTTAACCAGGGCCTCCACATGTGATAACAAGACACATCGACAAGTTTCGTGATTTTCGGACATCGTTTTGATTTTATATAATTTAAATAAACTTCCCCCGCGAGTACATCGTCATGTTACGACAACATGATGCGCGACATTTCATGCCACTTCCTGCATACGGCCTCAACATAGCCTAAATATCATGAATACTATTTTTTGAATGACGAAATTCCATTATTTCATGTACCTGCAGTTCAAATTTGGAATAGTCGGAAAAATTCAATGCAACGGAAAAAATTAAGGAAATATTGTTAAAGAACTCATAATTGTCCCAAATTTTGAAACAGGGAAATATTTACTGTATCAAGTCCCCACAAAAAAAATGGGGTCAAAAAAACAAAAAAAAATAATTTGCCGGGTGCCACCCAGGGCACCCGGCAAAGAATCCTTTGCCGGGTGCCAGGTCATGGGGCACCCGGCAAAGAAATTTAAAAAAAAATTAAAAAAATTCTTTGCCGGGTGCCTAACGGCGTGGCACCCGGCAAAGGCTGACGGCCGCTGGCCGCCGTCAAGCCGGCCACCTTTGCCGGCGGTCATATTTTGCCGAGTGGCCGGCACCCGGCAAAGACTAATTTTTGCCGACGGCTGGAATTTGCCGAGTGCCCGGCTCCCGGCAAAGGCTGATTTGCCGGAGGCCTTTCTTTGCTGGGTGTCTCCAGGCCTGGCACCCGGCAAAGACTTTGCCGGGTGCCCGATAAAAAGCACCCGGCAAATTTTTTTGCTCCCGGCAAATCAGCCGTTTCCTGTAGTGATTATAAGTGTTCGAATCCGTATCACCTCGTATTATAATTAATGGAATTCCAATGCAAACTCTTTTTGCATGCACGTCAGGGTCGAGCTTACTCTGAAAACTCCGTGGTCTTTTACGTGTGCGACTCGTAGGTTTATCTCTGACTAATCTGCAAGCAAAAGATATGTCGGCCGGACGAGCGATCCCCGTGTTCTTACTATGCACGACGAACTTGCTTGTCGCGGCAAGAACCAAAAGCTAGCGCTACAATGAATTCTTCCCTGCTGGTGATCGATGTCACCAATGCTAGTTGGGGTAAGGCATCAGCAGCATGGAAGACACAGTGAAACTGTCGGCCCAAGAGAAGGATGCGCCCGGGGACGAAACTTCACTGATGTTTCAGAATTGCCTTGTGAACACGGCGTACATAGGCGCAAGACTGTAGATCGACTGGTGTACGTAATTCGAACGTCGTTCAAAAGGTGAAATTTCTGAAAAGCCCTCAACCTCAAAAACACACATGGTATATATGAATCGTCTGGTCCATTAGGAAAGACCGATCAATCTGGAGTACCTTTTGATCAGAGTTAAAGTGAAAGTTTGACGGAAGTACCTTTTACTCACTTCAAATTTGACAGGTTTGTTCTATTATTTTCTGATCATCAGACAGTTTCCAAAGAAGAGAATTTCAGGTGGAATGTTCCCCCTCCCTATACCGACCATTAATTAAAAGAAAGCCTTTTCTAATTGTTACTTGGGGCTTTTTAAACGCATTTAACTTTGCCTATTTGCTTTATGATGAGATCAGCAACCTGATGAAGTCGTGTGAAACGTTTGCACGCGACATCCGGTCAGAGTTTCCTGTCCAAGTCAAAGACTATCAGTCAGTCACACAACAGAACTGTACGACAACGCCCAGTCTCGATCTACAGTTATAGTACTGAGTCAAACTATATAAAGTTTAACTTTTTTAATAAAAAATCAATATTTATAATAATCAAATAAGTTATCAGATTTTTTGTTCTGGAATCTATTTTTTATCTATTTAATGTTGTAAATATCAACATTATCTTCTTTTAATTTAATCAAAATTTACAGAAATAGAATTGCGTCCTTTTCTTGGACGGAGGTGGTAGTAACTACTACTCACGTGTACCGGTACTAGCTGCTTTCTCCGTCCCTAAATAACTGTAATGTTTTTGTTTCCGTGCCTAAGTTTGACTAGATTTGTATAAAATACGTGCAACATTTTTATCTCTAAATAAATTTATTACAAAAATAAATTCAATAATCTATTTAATGATATCAATTATGTACTATAAATACTAATATTTTTATATAAAATTCGTTAAAGTTATTTCTCAGAAAGCAAGAACGACAGTTATTTAGGGATGAGGAGTAGGCATAAAAATTTTGGGATTTGCTAAAATTTAGGTGCCTGAATTTTAGTTCCCTTTCAGTCGACGGTTATTGCATATGTTTTCTACTAAAATTACAGATTTCGTTTGTTGCAATTTATGTAAGCGCAATCTGTAATTTTCGGAACCGAGAATAAAAAACCCGTTATACAAATCCACAAACCCGACAAATCTGATTTGTGTTGGCACAAAGACAAATAACAATTTATAATTATTTTCTATAGGAAGACAAGGATAAAATTTGATATGTTATAACGCAAAGATAAATAACAAATCACAAATGTAACATTTTACTTGTACTAGTTAGAGATACAAAAGTGTTGACGAAAATAATCTTAAAATTCAGGCACCTGAAATATAGGAAAAGTGCGAGAATTTTCCTAACACTAGGCCACGCAAATAAATTAGCTAGATAGTTGCAGATCTAGAAATGGCATGTTCCGTGTAGTAATAGAGTAACTTTTGAAAGTCACAAGGTCGGCAATCAGATGATGAATTACGAAAGGTTTGTAGTAGTGCTCTCTCGTCTTCAAATTAATCAAATTCTAGAATTGTCCCCTTTTGACTGTAACTGATTTTATAGAAAAATAGTAACAACATTTATAACATTAAATAAATTTAGGGGGCTGAACAAAAGAATAGAGGTTTTTTTATCTTCTCTTAACTTTAGCCCCTCTTACCTAATACATATATGCATAAAATTTTAAGGGAGAGCTTAAGGGGACTCCAGGTGCCCAGGATCATTAGGGGGAGCTAGAGTAGACTATAAGAATAATACTAATTTTGATGTTATAGGTACTAATATATTTTCTATAAGTTTGCTTAAATTTGATAAAAAAATAACTTCAGATAACTTTTAAAATTGAATTATTTAGGGATGATGGAAATCTTTTTTTTATAAAGGAAATGTTCCGGCCTCTGCGAAAGAACACAGCTAAGTTCTTACAAAGTCTTCAGCTCATCTGTTGATTACAGTCGAACTGAGAAGAGAACACCAAATTGTAGGGAAAATCAAAAATAAATTTTATTATTGTTTGTCCATCTATTCTTGGCAAAAAAGGACGACGGAAATCTACACGGGGCTACTGAACATTCAAGATTTCCTATTCAAGTCCAAGTCTAATAGTCAATCTTCCAATGAGATTGAGGGCATCGAGCAAAGGTCTCAGCAGTCAGCTACACTCAGTCTCACGTAACCACACGTACAAAGTTCAACCGCGGCTGCATGTATTCTTGTGTGTCCATTTCTCCCACAAATGGTTCACAAGGATGCTTGTCCTGTTCTGTAGCACTACTTCAGCAGTACTTTTCAACGAACGATGATGTACTATGAAATTAACTTCAGCAGCACAAATCTAGCGTAAAATTAAAATACTTTCACACTATTAAGAGGCTCCTAGTCTTAGTGGGTCATTGTAAAGCGTTTATGTTCCAACACTGACACTAAGCAAAGCAAGACAAGAGTTGGAGGATCGAATCTGCTTCCTCAGTTCCTCTATTAAGGTAATAATTCCCTTGCCGGAACACAAACATTTACTGTCGGTGCAGAAAATGACCAACTAGTGAATATTTTAAGTTTTGCTGTACGTTGTGATCGGAGGTGGCCTAGCACTCAATGACACAGGGTTTATACTGATTCAGGCAACGTGCCCTACGTCCAGTTTGAGTCGGTCGGTGACTTTATTCCTGAGCCCAAGTGCTCGAAGTCTACAGTGGGGTTACAAACGAGAAGGAGAAAGATGTGGTGTACAAGAGGTCCGGTCGGAAGAGCCGAGAGCGACAGGAACTCCGCTACGAGCTATGTGTTCAAGCGTACGCTTGAGGTTCGAACCTGGCGGTTCTATGGTTGTGGACTAGTGAACTTGGTCGATCTAATGAATCTAAAGAGGCTCTCTTTTGTTGGAAGGAGTGCATCCCCTTTTATAGATAAAGGGAATGGCTTTACAAGTGAGAGGGTGAGGGTACGTATGCTACTGAGCTTTGTTGCCCATGCCGGTGGGTACAAGATAATGGTAGGTGCCCACAACACTGTTGATGTCACTACAGAATGTCAGATGCATGTGGGAGGTTGTGTTGCCTTCTTCAGGAATGGTAGATGTCGGTACCTGTAAATATTGTTTGATGCCTAAAGGCATGTGAGGAATTTCACCACGTTCACCTGGTATGGTAAATCCCGGCGCCCACAACACTATCGATGCCCAGAGGCATGTGGGGAGCCTTACCGTATGGGAGTTAACGGCGCCCAAATACTGTAGAGGGAAATGTCGGCGCCTACAATACTGTTTGTGTCAGGGCGATTGCAGAGTACTGCTCCTGCAGGCGTACAGGGTATGGTCCCTGGTATCATGGTTTGACTTGTGCGCCCTGACTTGCTTTCTCCGTTCGTCCCCTGGTCCTTTCCGAGCAGGCGTCCCTGGTCAGATGGCCCCAGTCGGCTCTGGTCGCGCCAGTCGGAGAAAAGCGGTGAGCAGGGTTCCTGTGAACCCCGGTCGGAGACGCGGGGTCGGAGTCAGAAGTAGTGCTTGGGCCAGGCCTTCCGATCGGAGAGGCCGTCCGGAGGCGGCTGGAGTCCGAAGCGAGCGCTCCGGTCAGAGAGGTGGGCCGAAGTAGTCGACGAGCGAGCGTTGTTCCTCTTCGGCCAGACCTTTTGGCCTGTTGTTTTAGACTCTTAGGCCGGCCCATGAGTTACATGCTGTCTGCTTGGGCCGAGCCTTGGCGTGGAAGTCGATCCCCGAAGGACCTCGGGTTTATGAAATCGACAGGAGCCCCCGAGCCCCCGGCCGATTCGGGTAGAATCGTCCGGGGGATTTTTATCTTGACAGTGGGTGCGCGCGAGCGCACCCACGGGTGTAGCCCCTGAGCCCCCGGGCTGTTCGGGCAGAACCGTCTGGGGGGTTTTCTGTGTTGTCAGTGGGGGAGGTTTCTGTTTTGTCGATGGGTGCGCGCGAGCGCACCCGCTGGTGTAACCCCAGAGCCCCCGGGCGGTTCGGGCAGAACCGTCTGGGGGATGTTCGTTTAGCGGGCGTGTGTGCGTGTTTTTAGTTTGAGACGGAGTTTTGTCAACCAAGGTGTCGTTGCGTAGCCGTGGCGTTTAGTCGCTTGAGAGATTTGATTGAGACAGAACTCACTGATCCTAGCGTTGATGCGCGCCGTGGGATCAGGCGAGGAAGTTAGTTTGGACGAGACAGAGCTCACTGATCCTGGCGTCGATGCGCGCCGTGGGATCGAGCGAGGGAGTTAGTTTGGATGAGACAGAGCTCACTGATCCTGGCGTCGATGCGCGCCGTAGGATCAGGTGAGTAGGAGTCATGGGGTGAGATCGAGGTCGTGGACCCAGGTTCTTTGGAGCGCGGTCAGAAGCGTAGTCGGATGGGGCAAGATCAAGGTCGCACACCCAGGTGTTTTGGAGCGCAGTCGGAAGCGTAGCCGGATGGGGCATGATCAGGGTCGCAGACCTAGGTGTTTGGAGCGTAGTCAGAAGGGGCGAGTTTGGGGTTGTACACTCACGTTTTTGGAGTGCAGTCGGAACGTAGCCGGATGGGGCGAGATCGGGGTCGCAGACCCAGGTGTTTGGAGTGCAGTCGGAAGGGGCGAGTTCAGGGTCGTAGACCCATGCTTTTTGTGTCTTGAGACCCCAAGCCTCGTTGGGCCTTAGTAGGGGTCGGTGTGAGTTATGTGCGTTACCCCATCCTCGATTCCTCACAACTAGAGGGGCTGAGTTTTGTCGCTTGTCCCGATCACTCGGGCTCGAGTGACGCGCTCGGTGAGTTCGCTAACGGGTATGATCGAGCAGAATCCAGGTACGTCGTTCGTGATGGGGTCAGCATAGCCCTCTTACGACATTCCACTGCTCCTTTATCTGCAACCCAGCAGATGCCTAGGTTGTTCTGGAGACCGACCCGGGTGGCCTAACGGCCTCCCCTCGATGGAGATTCTGTGGGCTTGGCGAGATGTTCAGGATCGAACGAGAAGGTTGAGATGACCCGGTCTGCTAGACTGGGTGAGGGCCGCACAGGGCTCATCTACATTTTTCTCCCCTAGCTCTGTTGGTTGCTCATGTCAAATGAGGCAACCGTCGCTTCGTGACGCAACACGGGAGCATTGTGATGCATTTTGCTGCACGTGCGATGCTTAGTTCCCGAGCCCCCAGGCGGTTCAGGGCCCGAATCATCCGGGAGGCATGGGCGTATGGAATGAATGCGCGTATGGATGTACGAAATGATTATAAGGAAATAGAGGGGGTTGGTAGTGTTCACCTTGATGACTTGAGTGACGGGGTTCGGAGAGCTTCAGTCAGAAATGTCCGATTGGGACCCGTGCTCGTCGTTCGTGACGGAGTTGGCATGGCCTACATGGGGCATCCCTTTGCTTCCTACCCGTGTCTCGATGTGTCTTTCTGAGCCGTTCGATCTACTTGGGAAGCCCGGTGGTCTCTCCCAGCGGAGATCCTGTTTTGGGTTTTTCCAAGTCCCGCCTAGGGATGCGGAGAGCTGCCTACGTGTGGTGACGCTTCAGTTTTCACGCCCGGTTGTGCGATAGTGGTGGGCCATACCCAGGCCACGTTTCGTCTTGCTAGGCAGCATTCCGTCTGAGCCGGCGTCATTCTGTCGGTCAGTGCACGTCCCTTCAGTCAAGATGTGTCCCATCATTTCCCATCCGTATTGAATGGGGGAAGGGGGAGAGTTTTGCGCTCTGATCTTTTGCCCTTCTTCGGCTGCCGCGTTTCTTCCTTAAATAGGGAGAGGGAGAGGGTTCTCCGTTGCAGTCCTTTGCCTGTTCTCCAACTATTGTCTTTCCTCCTTCTTCTTTCTCGCCGAGAGTGCCTGTATGTTGCGGCGGTTCCTAAGCGAGAGAGGGGGTGAGCGAGGGGGGGGACTTATAGATCCTTTCGTGAATCTGGAGCATGATGTCGAACTGGAGACTGCCGCGGGCGGTGCTAGATTAATCTATGAGGCCGTCTTCGGGGTGGAGCCGTGTGTGGATTTTCTCTTGTGGATCTTCACCGGGCGAGTTTTGTCAAAGGGGAAGTTGCTTAGGATTGTGCCGGTGGAGGGTCCCATGCCTCGGTAATAGTGCCCCTTTCCAGAAGCTGCCTCAACTGCATGAGAAGGTCAGGAGCTCCATGCTCTTCTGCTGAGCATCTATGGGTGCGACGCCCTTGAGGTACTCGTTGCACTTGCCGAAGTCGAGGGAGCGGAACCGAGCGGGTCCCTTGAGGTACCTGTTGCGCTAGCCGAAGTCGAGGGAGCAGAACCAGGCGGGGCACCAACGGTTGTGGTTTCTCCTTTGGTGTTCCGGCGATGTCGTTGAGCAGCCACATTAGTATTTGTAGTAGTAGAAAATGTAATAGTTTGAGTTTGTGGGTGAGTCCTCGTGTGAACAGTTTTTTGTATCAATGAATACATCAGTATTGCTTTTGTGACAGAACCACGATATCCGTTCCTTGTTTTTATCCTAGCATAACTTTCGTTTTTATCATTTTCTCTCTCTCACCTGCCCATCAGTTCTGTAGGCTATAGCTGTTCAGAGCCTGGGCATGGCCCACGGGGCTCGGTCACTTGTAACCGTAGGTCATGGTGGGGTGCGTTCGGTTGGGAGTAAGAACAGAGTCACGTAGGGCAATCAAAGGAATGGAATGTGCTTCCGTTCGGGGACAAAGTTGTTTATCATGTGATAGTAAAAAGAAAGAGGGGTAATATTCAATATTGTACCCTTATGCAGCCCCCGAGCGACCTGGGCTGAAAGTGTTCGGGCTGGGGCGCTCTTACAGGAGCATGTGTTAACTAAAAAGCGGTTAGACCAAATTTAGGGGAAAACGACGTAGCTGTTCAATGTTCCAAGTGTTGGTGAGAACATTGCCGTTGTTGTCCTCCAGTCGGTAAGCGCCCGGTCGGATTACTTCGGTCACCGTATAGGGCCCTTCTCATGGTGGAGAGAGCTTGTATTTTTCCTTCATCGATTGGGTCCTCCGAAGTACGAGATCATCGACTTCGAGTATCCTCCCTCTGATCTTCCTTCTGTGGTACCAGCGGAGCGTTTGTTGGTAGCGAGCGGAGCAGATGACGGTCATCTCACGGGCCTCTTCGAGCAGGTCGACTACGTCTTGTTGAGCCTCCGTGGTTCGGTCGCGGTCGAAGCCTTCACTCTTGGGGCGTCATGGTCGAGGTCGGAGGGCAACACTGCCTCAGCTCTGTAGTCCAGGAAGAAGGGTGTGAACCCTGTGGATCGGTTTGGGGTCGTTCTTAGGCTCTAGAGGATCGCTGGGACCTCTACAACCCATCGCCCAGCGTACTTGTTGAGTCGGTCGAAGATGCGTGACTTAAGTCCTTGGAGGACCATGCCATTGGCACGTTCGACCTGACCGTTAGTTCATGGATGTCCGACCGAAGCCCAGTCGATCCTGATGCCATATCCATCGCTGAAGTCTAGGAACTTTTTTCCGGTGAAGTTAGTCCCATGGTCATTGATGATATAGTTAGGAATGCCGAACCGGTAGATGATGTTGAGGAAGAATTTGACTGCCTCCTCCGAGCGGATGTTGGTGATGGGCTTGGCCTCTATCCACATGATGAATTTGTCAACTGCTACCAGTAGGTGAGTGAAACCGCCTGGGCCCTTTTTGAGGGGTCCTACCATGTCGAGGCCCCAGACCATGAATGGCTAGGTGATGGGGATGGTTTGGAGCTCTTGTGCCGGCAAATGGGTTTGCCGAGCGTAGAACTGGCATCCTTCACACTTGCGGACGACCTCCTCTGCATCTCGTAGCACGGTGGGCCAGTAAAAACCTTGGCGGAAGGCTTTTCCGACCAGCGACCTTGGGGCCCCGTAATGCCCGCAAATCCTGGCATGGACCTCGAGGAGAAGCTGCCACCCTTGGTTGGTGGGGATACACTTCATGAGTACCCCTGATGGACTCTGTTTGTAGAACTCGTCATCGAGTGCGACGAAGGTCTTGGCGTGTCGAGCGATCCATCGGGCTTCAGTCCTTTTAGGCACGAGAACCTCCTCGAGGAGGTAGGCGAGTAGCGGCACTCACCAGTCGGTTTGATCGAGTGCCAATACGGCGACGTTCGTGGGTGATGTCGTCATAGAGGTACTGGGATTAGAGCCCTCGGATCGGAGCCCCCGAGCACCGGCTGGGCGTCGGGGTGTGTTTGGATCAGACTTTCTAGGATGCGGGCAGATGGCTCGTGGACGTCATTGATGAAGACCCCGCTCGGGGATGGATCTCGCCTGGCGGCCAGTTTTGCAAGGAAATTAGCGGCGTCGTTGTCCCTTCGAGGGACGTGATGCAGTTCGATCCCCTAGAATTTGTCCTCGAGCTTGCGCACCTCTTGGCAGTATGCTATCATGAGGGGGCTTTTGCAGGAGGACTCCTTCATGACCTGATCAACGACTAGTTCTGAGTCACCACGAACATAGAGTCGCATAGCACCGAGCTCAATGGCGATGCGTAGTCCATTGATAAGGGCCTCGTATTCCACGGCGTTGTTTGAAGCTGAAAAGTGGAGGCGAATGGCATAGTGGAGCCTAGTCCCGTCCGGGGAGATTAGAACCACTCCAACCCCCGAGCTGGGTGCCATTACGGACCCATCGAAGTACATTGTCTAGTACTCGTGGGTGATGTCCAGGGTTGGTAGCTGGACCTCCATCCATTCGGCGACAAAATCCATGAGAGCTTGAGACTTAATAGCGGTGCGAGGGGTATATCTTATGTCATGGCCCATGAGTTTGGGTGCCCACTTGGAGATTTGCCCCACGGCGTCGTGGTTGCGGATGATGTCTCCGAGTGGGTATGATGTCACGACCGCAACTTCGTGGTCGGTGAAGTAGTGTAGGAGCTTCCTAGTCGCCATTAGCACGGCGTATAGGAGTTTCTGCACCTAGGGGTACCGGACCTTGGGGTCGGTAAGTACCTCTTCGATGAAGTATACAGGTCGCTGTACCTTGAGCTTGTGTCCTGGCTCCTCCCTTTCGATGACTAGGGCGGCACTCACTACATGGTTGCTTGCGCGATGTAAAGGAGGAGGGGTTCTCCCCGTTCGGGAGCAACGAGGATTGGGGCTGATGTTAGGGACGTTTTGAGGCTTTCGAGAGCCCGTTGGGCTTCCTCAGTCCAGACGAAGGCGTCCGTCCTTTTGAGGAGCTTGTAGAGTGGCATCCCCCGTTAGCTGAGCTAGGAGATGAAGCGGCTCAGGGCAGCCAGACAGCCGGTGAGCCTTTGTACTCCCTTGACATTGCGTATGGGGCCCATGTTGGAGATGGCCGTGATCTTTTCGGGGTTGGGCTCGATGCCGCGCTCGGATATGATGTATCCAAGCAGCTTCCATTTCGGAACCCCGAAAACACATTTTTCGGGGTTCAGCTTGATGTTGAACCTTCAGAGGTTCACGAATGTCATGGCCAAGTTTGTGATCAGATCGCAAGCTTGAGCTGTTTTGACCACTATGTCATTAACATAGATGGCGATTGTTGGTTTTGGCCACTCGGCTTGATCAGGCTGATCGAGCGGGTCGATTTGGTCGGCAAAGCATTACTGCATGCACCTTTGGTAGGTAGCGCTAGCGTTCTTCAGGCCGAAACGCATGGTCACGTAGCAGTATGAACCATACGGGGTGATGAACGAGGTTGCGAGCTAATCGGATTCTTTCATCGCGATCTGGTGATAGTCTGAGTAGGCATCTAGAAAGGAGAGGATCTCGCAACCCTAGGTGGAGTCGACTATCTGGTCTATGCGTGGCAATGGAAAGTGATCCTTTGGACACGCCTTGTTGAGTCCAGTATAATCAACACACATTCTCCACTTCACGGTCTTCTTTTTGACAAGAACGGGATTGGTGAGCCAGTCGGAGTGGAATACCTCTGTGATGAATTCGGCTGCCAGGAGTTTGGTGATCTCTTCGCTTATGGCCCTGCGCCTCTCATCGTCGAAGCGACGCAGGCGCTGCTTGGTGGGCTTTGAGCCCGGGATAAGGCATAGTGCGTGCTCGGCGACCTCCCGTGGTATCCTCGGCATGTCAGAAGGCTGCCATGCAAAGACATCGCGATTGTCGTGCAGGAAGTCGACGAGCTCGCATTCCTATTTGGCCAGGAGCTAGGTCCCGATCCGAACCGTCTTAGTTGGGTTGGTGGGGTCGATTCCCACCGCCTTGGTTTCTTCGAGCGGACAGAAGGCCGTCGAGGAAGTTGGTTTGTTGCAGTCTGGGACTGCCAGGGCCGACGATTCCCCGAGCCGTGGGAGCTCGGACGAGTTAACGACCACAGTGGCGAACTCGTAGTGCTCGTGGTCGCACGTGAAGGCGTGCGAAAAGGTGCTACTCACGGTGATGACGCCGTTTGGTCCCGGCATCTTCAGCTTGAGGTAGGTGTAGTTGGGGATTGCCATGAATCTTGCGTAGCATGGCCGCCCCAAGATGGCGTGGTAGGACCTTGGAAAGTCCAGCACCTCGAAGGTGAGGACCTTCGAGCGGAAGTTGGCCTGGCTACCGAACGTGATAGGCAGATCAATCTGTCCGAGCGGGTATGCCTGTGCTCCTGGGATTACCCCGTGGAAGGGGGAGCCTGCGAGGCGGAGCTCTGATCAGTGGATGCGCATGGCATCGAGGGTGTCGATGTAGAAGATGTTGAGGCTGCTGCCTTCGTCCATCAGCACCTTGGTAAGGCGCTTCTTGCGGACGATGGGGTCAACGACGAGTGGGTAGCGTCCCGGTCTCGCGACGTGGGAGGGATGGTCCCTCTGATCGAAGGTGATCGGAGATTCTGACCAGCTGAGGAAGGAGGGGATGGCCGTCTCGATGGCGCATGCTTCTCTATAGTGAACCTTGTGCTGTCACTTGGACCAGATGGTGTTGGATCCACCGAAGATCATGATGCATTCGTCAGCGTCGGGGAAACTGTCCTCGTCCTTGCCTGTCGTGCCTCCTTTCTTGGTCGCCGCCTCTTTGCCATCTCCCTCCTTTGGCCTATCGGCCTATCGGAGGAAACATTTGAGGAGCTCGCAGTCCTTATAGAGGTGTTTGACGGGGTAGGTGTGGTTGGTGCACGGACTGTCCATGAGTTTGTTGAAGTGGTCAGGCAGCCCCTGTTGGGGCTGCTTGCTCGTGCGATCAGCCACGACGACCATCGTGGTGTTGTCCGATCAGCGCCGATCCTTTTTGTTCTTCTTGCCCCTCTGTGTGGAGGAGCCCTTGTCTGGGTCCGCACGCTTGGCCTTGCCCTTGTCCCGGCCTCCGCAGAAGACCGCTCCGACCGCCTCCTCGCCAGAGGCGTGGTTAGTGGCGACATCGAGCAGGTCGCGGGTGGTACGGGGTTTCAGGCAGCCAAGCTTGTGGATCAGGGACTCACAGTTTGTCCCAGAGAGGAATGCGCTGATGACGTCTGCGTCGATGACATCAGAGAGAGAGTTGCATCATTGGGAGAACGAGTGGATGTAATCCCACAGGAACTCGTTGGGCTCCTGCTGACAGCTCTTGAGGTCCCAGGAGTTTCTACGGCGGACATACGTCCCCTAGAAATTCTCAACGAAGGCCCTCTTGAGGTCCGCCCAGTCGCAGATGCTGTCGTGCGGGAGAAATTCTAGCCATGCCCGAACATGTTCCCCCACGCAAATGGGAAGATACCGAATG
Source organism: Miscanthus floridulus (assembly GCF_019320115.1). NCBI lineage: Eukaryota > Viridiplantae > Streptophyta > Magnoliopsida > Poales > Poaceae > Miscanthus > Miscanthus floridulus. The sequence continues at coordinate 207,989,010 of NC_089587.1, read as the reverse complement.
ATGAAATAGTCATCATCCACTCCTCTGGCCCGACAGGCAAGCCGAAAGTCTTTGAGCCAAATGCCTAGGTTTGTCTCCCTAGTGTATTTGGTGACATTGGCGGGTGGTCGGAAATGCTGCGGGAACGGTGCTCTCCGGATACGCCGGCTAAAGGACCGTGGTCCTGAGCCCTTAGGGCTGGGGCTCCGGTCGTCTGTCCGGCGACCGCGCCTGGGGCATGTTTCGCCTGCTGCCATACGGTGGACATCATTATCGTGTCGGGCCCGATGCCGGTTGCTGACGATGCTATGAGCGTCTTGGTGCGGATCGGGCCGCTCGTGTACCGGCGGTCGGTGTGGAGCAGGTGCCTGGTCCGACCGTGGCGCGGCTGCCGCCCTCTGAGCCGCGCCTAACGGCTATAGCGGCGAGCGAATGGAGCGATCCGTCTGGCGTGTCCCCGTTCCCCCGGTGGGGAGAGAGGGCGCGGGTCGGAGTCGCGACGCGGAGCGTTCCACCTGTTGGATGGCGGCGGCTTCTACTAGAACCCGGAGGTTCCGGTAGACTCATCAAGGCTAAGAGTCTCTTCATTAAACAGCTCAGGCGAAGTCATCGTGGCTTTTGTATTGTTAGCTTTGAATTGGACCGTGTAAAGCACGATATAACTAAGGTTGTCTTTGGCAAGGCTCCTGCCCGACCAGCTCCAGCTCCGTCTCTACTGTAGCTAAAACTGTGTTGCACTGTGAGAAACTATGTTGTCTTGTGCACGTCCTTGTAGGGGCTCTGGCTCCTTCAGTCATTAGAGAGAGAGCCCGAGGAGCCACACTTGAGAGGCTTCGATGGCTCCTCCACAGTAGCACATTAGTGCTGCTACAGCGTGGGAGCCGGCCGGAGCCCCTCCAAACACACTCTAAAGTCCATCGCTACCAGAGAAAGAAAGTGTATCATGTCTAGAGAACACTTTTCTCCAGACAGCCCCAAAGAACGGTTTTCTCATGGCAGCCCAAAACCATCAGAAAATAGCAAAATTGATATAGGAACTATGCCCCGAAACTGTAAGAAAAACAACAAAATAGATATAGGAACTATGATACACTCCAGTTCCTAGTAGACAGGAACTCTCCATTTCCTAGTAGTGCATTTCGATATAAATAGGTAGCCCTAAGAGGACCAGAATTCGCTGAAAAAAAGAAAGGTTATAGACAGAAAAATATTTCGCTGTGGTGATGCCCAATATAGGATGCAAGGCGACACACCGGGACTTCAGTTTGCATCGGAAAGTTGTTTCCATTAACTTTTTTTACAAAGGGAAAATGGACTTATGTTAAATCTTAGCACAATACATTTCCAAATTACATATGAAAAAAACTGAAATAAAAAATACATAATAATCTATCTAGATTCTTCCATCGTCTTCTTCCCCAATGGCTTCCCTCGAATGTCGGAGCCAAAGTGTAGTCCTTATGTCGAATCCTGACGACCAGCCCCAAAACATTGGACATGCCACAAGATCCAACGTTTCAGAATCAATCCAAAACGCATCTAAATCGTTGAAAGAATATCGGCAGTTGCATCGTCAAGTACGGCATAGAATACAGCTTCATCACCTGATTTACTCTCCTGCGACCATCGACTGATGAGATTGATGCCCCTGAGTCGCTGTTCTTGCAGGGGGCTCCTAGAAACCCCCACTCCTTGCAGATAAAGGTCACAAATTGGCCGTCTACCGATGGAATCAACGCCTGCAATGGCGATCTCGTCGTGGCAATCTCCGAAGTCATTGTAGAAAACACGATCTCCGACAGTAGAAATCATCTGATTTCGCCGAAAGATTTATTTGACTAAAACATAAGCAACTAGATATAAAAAAACTACGGGAAAAAGGAAGGGTCCCCTCTCCTTGTTCCCGGCGGATGCACCGGAGAGGAAGAAGGAGAAGGGCCCTAGACACGGTGGTGACGGTGACGGCGACGGTAGCGAGAGTCTCGGTGGTGGCGGCAGCTGCCTAACCCTACGTGCGGCTGCGTGGTTTGGGGTTCGGTGGGCAGCTGTCTCCATTAAACTTACAGTGAAATCGGTCATAGACTCATATATTTGATTCTGACTGCTGCACGCGCGGGATGGCAAGGCTATTCGATTTCCATTATTTATTTTAATTTTTATTAGGATTTAGCCATCTCGTTTGTTTGTAACGACCACTGGACACAAAAATATTTGTAAAAGAAGTAGATTGTTCAAATAAATCCAAGGCACAGTACTATGATTTATTCAGTCAACAAGCATATACATGAGTATACCCAGCAACGTAATTTAAAGTTAAGAGTAGTAGCTCTGTACAGTGCAGACTGCAGATTATTTCCATATTTCTAACTATATATACAATAATACAAACAAGGATTGCGCGAACCGACTGCCTACATGTGAGCTCGCCGGCTAGCCCACTTGTCCCTACACAACAATAACTAGAAAACTACTCCTAGAAACCGCAAGGCCCCCGTGTCGCTCTCTCTGAGGGCGACTCGAGCGGCACCCCTGCCGCCGCCGCAGGGTCCTTCTACGTGCCTCCTCGGCCCGGCTGCCGCCGGAGCCCGACGCCGGAGGTCCGGTCGACGGCAAGGAAGGTGGCGGCCAGGTCCTCTCCCTCCCTCCCTCCCTCCCTCCCATGGAGTTCCTGTGGTGGATTTAGGCGACGTCGCGGAGGAGCTGGCGGGCGGAGCTGCCGGCACCGGTGCGGGCGGATCCACCTCCTCACAGCCGGATCTGCCTCCCCATCCGGCGCAGGTGACCTCCGTCGACCCGTCGGTGCCCGGCTCCAAAAGGTCTGGCGCCGGCCTCCTCCCCTCTCAATCCAGCGGCTTGGGGCCGGATCCGGTGGCCTGCTGGCTGGATCCGGTGGTTCTTTGCTGGATCCGGCAGGGAGCCCATGCGTCCGCGGCGGCGGCTCCAGCCTGGGTGCTGGGAACGGCACCGGTGGCTGGAGGTGTAGGCGCTCGGTGCTTGGCGCTCCCATTGCGGCATCCTGCGTCTTCCTCGTCTGGTGCCAGTGATGTGGTTTGACCGAGATCCACGGAGGGCTGGGGAGCGGGCGTGACGGCGGTAGTTCGGCGCGAAGGCTACTGGAGGTTTTGCGCGGCGTGGTTGTTGCGGGGCCGGCTCGGCAGGGGGTGGTGACGTTGGTGGGCTGGGCGACTGGGGCTTCTTCTGATCCCTGCCCTCTTCTCCTGCCAGCTGCCTTTCCCCTTTCCTGGGCTGGTTTTCATGATGGAGCTGGCCGGTTCTGCCTGTTGCTGGCCGGCGTTGCCCGTTGCGGTGGGGGGCGGACTCTCCGACGGGTTCCCCCGACGCTTCTCCTGGTCGGCGTCCCTAGGGGCGGAGTCTAGGTGCCGCACCCTGCCTCCTGGTAGGGTTGGGCCTCCGACGGTGATGGTGTGGAGGTGGTTTGAGGTGGGGGCGAAAGCGTGGACGACGACGTCTGTGGACGTCGTTCCCTTCTTGAAGGCTTCCTTTCCTACATCTTCTCCTACCGTACTAGGATGTTGCAGGTGAAAACCTTCCTTGGCGGGCTACCATGTCGGCGCTTTTAGCGTCGTTTCCTCCTTGGGGCGTGGCTAGGCATTCCAGTTTCGCGATTGATCCTTGCTGTCTGGTGTCCCTCTGCAGGACGTCGTTTAGTTGGGTTGTTAGTTGATAGTTGAGTTGTTTAGTTGGGTTGCTTTGACCAAGTTGGATGAAGTAGTGGTGTGAGTTGTGATAGTTGCCCAGTTGTTGTATCAAAGTTGCTAGGATGAGTGTAGCACTCTTCTGAGTTGTATGGTTTTTGGACCCAGTTTTCACTTAAAAAACTGGGTGGGCATTTGCCTTTTTTTCTTTCTTCGTCTAATACAAATCGCGGCAAAGCTTTTGCCGTCTTTTTTAAAAAAAAATAAAAAGATACAAAAGAACTCCAATCCGACCTGGTATCAAAGAACCGTTGCATGCATGGATAGTAATAACGTAGAGACCGAGCTCTCTGCATCATCGCTCTACATGTAATAGAGCTGAGGACACAATTCACGGCCAGCTCGATCTCTCCGGTTCATCTCGGCGGAGGCGGACAGTTGATGTCTACGTCATTAGTGCCGCACGAGTGGCCTGGTCCTGATTTCTTCTCCACCTGCAGCAGCCTGTCCAGGGCTCGCCCATGAGCGGACGACGACGTGATTGTCGCTGCCGGCGGCGGTGGCGGCCCCGGCAACGCCCGCGCCGCTGCAAGGGTTGCCGAGCCCGAAGTGGCCACGAGAACCCGGAGCATGATTACCACCACAACCTTTCTCACCATGGACGACGTGGAGGTGATAAACGACATTAGTGGTTCACAATGCTCTCTCTCTCGATCGCTCTGCCTTATTTCGAGGGTTAAGCTATATATAATACGAGACTGTTTTCTTCTTCTTCTTTGGGATGAGATCAAGTTGGCTAGTGATGAGTATTATAAGCAGTTGTTCGAGGACGTAATCACCTCGTACTTATAAAGGAATGCCGGAAGGTATTCTTGCATATGCCATGGTCGGTCGATCGAGCTTACTCCGAAACTTCAATGGTTTTTACGTGTGCGACTCGTTGGCTAAGCTGACTGGTTCGCAATCGCAAGCAAGCAATGCGCACACACATACACAAAAACTACTACGCGGTTTCTATAGCGCTCCGTCCATCTGCCAACTTCACTAGTCTTAAGTCTACGTTTGTGCGCAAAAGAAATCTGTCGCGCGATCCGTACGCTCTTACGAACTCGCGACAAAATCGAAAGCTAGCTCCACAGTTCCAAATACCGGTGGCATGTCCAAACTAACAGAAGAAATCCATCATTGTCAGTTGTCACAACCATCAATGGACGCTCGGTGTGATCAGCGCTTCATGGCGTTACTCTTACGCGGCGGCATCCATGCATGACTTGGGTTGTGTTGGGCCCATATGTATATGCTTCCTGCTGTGTCATGGGCCCCGCCAAGTTAACCGAGGCTCTCGAGTCCGTGGATAAAAAAAAAACATATGGAATACATATGAGCTATCTCGGATACCGGCATGAGAAATTTTACAATGGTCGGAAAAAAAAACATGGGCTATCCATTACGTGAGATCGGATAGTAGAAAAATAGGAGGTACCCAACTAAAAATACCTGGAGATACTAAATAGGTGAGGATAGTACCAAATTAGAGGAGCAAGTACCAAAATATGTGGAGCAAGATCTATTTTTCATTCTATATTTTATTTTCAAATAAGGGTAAATCCATCATTTTAGTCATTTTCTTCCTCCTCCGTCTCTTCTTCTCTCACCTGTCCACTACGCCAAAACAGATTTGTAGCGACGGTTTTAGATAGTTTGTAGGGGCGGTTTGGACAGCCGCCCCTACCAAACCGTCTCTACAAATCATGTATTTGTAGGGGCGGTTCCCGGACCGTGCCTATAAATCGATTTGTAGAGACGGCTAGTGTTATCAGCCGCCCCTATAAATCGATTTGTAGGGACGGCTACAGTACCAACCGCCCCTATAAGATATTTTTTCGCCCAAAAAATTCAAATTTACAATTCAAATTCGACCCGAACATATATATATATATATATATATATATATATATATATATATAAAATTCAAATCTGATCGGAACATATATATACTACTCATGGATATATAGACAGATAGATTAGTCACATAAATCCATTACATACAAAGATGTCTTGTTTGCATCAACATAAATACATATAAGATGTCCAAAACATTTAGCACCCATTTAGTACTAGCTAAAGCTCTCAACATCCACACCACTAAGAACTAGCCAAAGGTTAGTACCAACCTAAGTGTATGCACAGGCAAACACTTCAAAAGATGAACAACCAACATGCTATACAACCATTCAGTCTTAAAATGAGACCAGCACCAACACCTCAACATGTGGCTTGATTCTGATAGTTCCTGTTTTCCAATGTAACTCTACTTCTACCATGGAGTCTCTCATCTGCAGATGATCCAGTCACCCTACTGCATGTGAATAAGTTGAATAGCAAAACAAAATGACAAAATGAAAGGACTGAGAAGTACAAATCCTGCAGTTGAAGTTCCATTTGACCAATACTAGACGATATCTATTTTAGTTATCCACATGTGAACTTCGTTTTCTTTTATTCATCACACTGGTGGGTACCCCAGCAATATTTAAGTAATAAACCTGACATGGAAGCACCAGCACATACACAGTAGGCTCATCACACAGATCTAGCATGTCACATTGATCAAGAGAAGTATTACTAGATCAATACAGAAGCTACTAAGCACTAGCAACACATACACGGTAGGCTCATCGCATATATCTCATACACAAATGATTATCTCAAGTACATTAAAAAATAAGAACTCACTTTCTAGTTGGTGGATTTTATCATCTCCAAATATGGCATATTCTGTTGCAAAGAAAGGAAAACAGCACACTGGGCATCAGAATCTATAATACTAAAAATCATTAGCAAGGTGAAATGAGTAGGCAATCATTAGCAAGGTTTTTATTGCTCCTCAGATCTCGACGGAACCTCCTCGGATCTCCCCGTGCGGATGAATGATCTGCTAGTTCCAGCCATAGAGAGAGGGTCACCGCGATGCCAGAGGCTGGTAAGAGGAGAGGTCGAAGGTGTACCTCTCACCGTCGACGACTTAGGGTTGCGCCAGGTCTGAGTGAGAGCCGCGCGGCCGCCCCGCGAGCGCCGCCGATCTACATCTCCCCGAGCGCCGCCGTCGCATCGTCCTCCTCCTCCTGCCACCTAACTCCGGTAGCCCCTGCACGCCACCACGAAGCGTCGGACAGCCGCGAGCAATAGCTCCAGCACCGTCGCCTGCCGCCACCGCTCCTCCATGCCACCTCCGCCGGCGCCTTGCACCTAAGGTCCGGCGTCGCCCGCGTCCGTTGCATGCACGCTCGGGTCGCCGACGCGCCGTGGGAGCCGCCACGGCCGGGCGTTTCGTTTCTCTCTCTCTCTCCCTGGATGCCGGTGGCTGCTAGGTGTAAGGAGGAGAGGAGAGGGAGTGAAGAAAGTGGGGGCATTAGGGTTTGGCTGGATTTTATATGAGTTCGTTTTCAGTCGGTCAGATCTCAGCCATCCATCTTAGATCAATGGCTGACATCGCTTGGCCATTAGGGTTTCTCTGTTTGGGCCATTGCTGGGTTTCGAGGAGCCACATGGGCCTTAGCAGGGGCGGCTATGCATTTGTAGGGACGGCTCGTATTATCAGCCACCCCTACAAATAGAAACACCTTAGGACGGCTGGTGAGTGAGCCACCCCTATAAATCAGATCCATTTGTAGAGACGGCTCGTATTACTAGCCGCCATTGCTGTTTCATTTATAGGGATGGCTGATCTCTAGGCTCCCTAGCACGCTACTATAGGAGTGACTCCATCATAAGCCGTCTCTACAAAAAAAAAATTATCCCGTTGCCATAAATCTTTTTTTACTTAGTGGTTGAAGCTCCGACCAAACAAATGGTCACGCGACTGCTATCTCTTTCAGCCGCGCATGCCCGGTCGATTACGTGCTACTCCGTCCCAGCGCCTCCCAAGCCGATGCCGTCCTTGCTCCTCTTCCCTCTGCGTCCGGCAGCGGAAGCTACGCCGCCGGGCAAGCAGGGCGCTGGCCGCCGTACGCTTGGCCTGGCACCAGCTGTACCGTCGGGCCAGGCTGTCCTCAACTGCGCTGTAACCGTCAGTCCGTCACAGGTGCCGTGTTTATATTAGTGGCGACACGAACACAAGCACTTTGAACGTTGGTCGCTCATAGTCTGCAAGCTCATCCTTTGAGAGGAGTAATAAAAAAAATAGTGAAAATCACGGCGGCCAGTGCAGCCACCATCACTAGCACGTAGCACCGCCGCTTGCGTTGATTATATTGGCCGTTGCTGTCACTGTTGGCTCCAGCCCATCGCACACCACGGCTACGCCGGAGGAACAGGATTACGTCAAGTTTTAGAAGGGCACGACCTCAAATACTGTAGCACAAGCTGATGTAGCTACGGAAAACACTGTAGCAGCGAAGCTTAGTAGAAGTTGGAGAGCTGAGTCAGCTTAAAAGCCTGAACTTGAGAGGCTGTTAACTTTGGATCGATCTTTTTACGCGAAGAGAGGACGAAAAAGCTTAAGAGTTAATTAGCAGGTGCGGTTCATTCAACGTGTCACTACTAGAGAACAGATTTTAGAACGATGTCTCAATTTGGTATTAGCCTCGACATTTTTTGGTCCCGGGACTAAAGGACCATTTAGTCCCGGTTGGTAATATCAACCGGGACTAAAGGTCCCTGCCCAACGGTCATCCGCGGAACAGGGATCTTACCAGCCAGGACTAAAGGTTTACCTTTTGTCCCGGTTGGTAATACTAGCTGGGACTAAATCTTTTAGTCCCGGTTTGGGTGATGCCCCGGGAATAAAGATTAATCTTTAGTCCCGGTTTGGCCCCCTAACCGGAACTAATTATCTCGGCCTATAATCCAGCTCATTTCTTTCTCCCGAGCCCGAGCCATTCCATTCAAACTCACTGCCTCTGTTCTTCAGCTTGCTGTTGTTCTTGCTCTCTCCCCCTCCATTGGTGTTGCTCTTCGATTTTGAAGGTAACAAACTTAATCCTCTTATGTTTTATCAGTAGCTTGTCTCATTTTGTGATGTAGATGCATGTGTAACTTTATATGTTGGACTTTATTATGATTTTATATGTCATTTTTAGCTCAAAATCATATGATGATTTTCATATATGTTTGGATAAACAAAAGTTAAATTAGTTCATCAAAATCACGCCTCGCTCGTCCTCGCTGGAGCACGCGCCATCCTCGTCCCTGGCGGCTTACGTGATCTTAGAATTAATTTTTCCATGAAATGAAAAACTTAGAAAATAGTTAGAAAATTGTAGAAAATCCGTACTAATTAAACTTGCGGACCGTGTTCAGCTCGGCCAACATGTTCTCTACCGAGCGGTAACGGACGTCAAGGAGGAGCTTTGATTCTACGAGGGAGAGTGGCAACGGTCGTGGAAGACCGTGTTCTCTTTCTCGTAGAATCAGATCTCTTCTTTAGCCAAGTACAGTGCCGTCCGGTGGAGAAATGCTGGCCGAGATGATCACGTAAGCAAGGTAAACTAGTACGGATGGTTATTTATTGAAACATATTTTTGAGCTATAATTTGATGGATATTTGATAACTTCAGACCTACAAATGTCATCTACAAATGTTACTATCCTCGACAACCTAAACGCCCGCGAGCTCGCCAATATCGAGCAGGTCACTTAGAATTATTTTTTCCATGAAATGAAATACTTAGAAATCATGCCTTTTATTTTTTAGAATTAATTTTTCCATGAAATGAAAAACTTAGAAAATTGTAGAAAATCCGTACTAGTTGAACTTGCGGACCGTGTTCAGCTCGGCGAGCATGTTCTCTGCCGAGCGGTAACGGACGTCAAGGAGGAGCTTTGATTCTACGAGGGAGAGCGGCAACGGTCGTGGAAGACCGTGTTGCCTTCCTCGTAGAATCGGAGCTCTTCCTTGGCCAAGTACGGTGCCGTCCGGTAGAGAAATGCTCGCCGAGATGATCACGTAAGCAAGGTCAACTAGTACGGATGGTTATTTATTGAAACATGTGAAATCTGTACTAGTTTTGTTTAAATATATCATTTTAGAAAATGTAAAATTTACACTAGTTTGCAAAAAATAAGTATAGAAAGTAGATGACAACTGGTACCGGATCCTCGGCCTCTCGTTCGGTTGCGAAACGACTGAGGCCAGAACTCTCTCTCATTATCTGCGGCAAGTGTAAGCAGAAGATTGTGATGGAGTACCGAGTCAAGAGACAGGGACCCAACAAGGGTCGTGTTTTCTACAAGTGCCCGGATCGCGATGTGAGTTTCTTACGCATTTTATTATTATGGCTAATTGACCTGCTTTTCTTGAATATTTTTGACTAAATATTTTTTGGCTTTAATTTCAGTGGGAGGACAATGGATGCGATGGTTGGTACTAGAAGGAAGATTATGCTACATACGTGCAGAATTTGGGTGCGCTGGAGGTAGCAGCCGCTGATGATGAGGCAGTGAGCCAGCAGGAGAAGCTTATTGATATTCAACAGAAGAATGATTTGTCTGTTTTAGTTGCGTACGATCACAAAATAATTATGTTACTGAAGTGCATTGTAGTTTTAGTTTGTTTAGTGATAGTTGGGATTGCTTATGTTGTAGCCAGGCTTAGTTAATTAATCAACCGTGTGTGTCATCTATATTGTGTAATAAAATACTTAATTATGTTCAAGGTTTTCATAATTTGTCGTGTAATGCAGATTATGTCACGCCATTGGATGTATAATGCTGATCGCCGCTCCCAAGACTTTATTGAGGGCGTGCACTATTTCTTAGGTGTGGCCGAGGCAAATAAGCGGGATGGTTTCATGTGTTGTCCATGTGCCATATGTAAGAATTTAAAGGAATATTCAAGCTCAATGAGTCTTCATTCACATTTGCTTAAGTCAGGTTTTATATCAAACTATATATGTTGGACTAAGCATGGAGAAAGCGGGGTCATGATGGAAGAAGGTGAAGGAGAAGATTTAGACATTGATGACATTATTGCTCAGTATGGTGCCTTTGATGATACTACAATGGGGAGAGATGAAGAAGAGGTAGCGGCAGAAGATGATCTCGGTGATGCTCTTGGCGATGCCATTCGTGATGCACAACAAGAATGCGAAAGTGAAAAAGAGAAAGTTAAGTTCGAGCGCATGCTTGAGGATCATAGGAAGTTGCTATACCCGACGGCCGAAGAGGAGCAAAAAAAGCTGGGTACAATACTGGAATTGCTACAGTGGAAGGCAAAGAATGGTGTATCTGACAAGGCATTTAGGAATTTATTGAACCTCATAAAGAAGATGCTTCCGAAGCCAAATGAATTACCCACCACTACGTACGAAGCAAAAAAGATTGTCTGCCCTTTGGGATTAAAAATCCAGAAGATACATGCATGTCCTAATGACTACATCCTCTACCATGGCAATGAATACGAGAATTTGGATGAATGCCCGGTATATAAAGCAGCGCGGTATAAGATCAGACGCGATGATCCTGGTGACATCGAGGGTGAACATCGTCCTAGAAAGAAAATCCCTGCCAAGGTTATGTGGTATGCTCCTATAATACCACGCTTAAAACGTTTGTTCAGAAATAAAGACCATGCAAAGTTGTTGCGGTGGCATAAAGAAGACCGTAAGGTAGATAATATGCTGAGACACCTAGCTGATGGGTCCCAGTGGAGAGCGATAGACAGCGAATTTCCAGAGTTTGCAAATGAGGCTAGAAACTTAAGGTTCGCCTTAAGTACAGATGGTATGAATCCTTTTAGGGAGCAGAGCACTAGTCATAGCACTTGGCCAGTTACTCTATGTATCTACAACCTTCCTCCATGGTTATGCATGAAGCGGAAGTTCATTATGATGCCGATCCTCATTCAAGGTCCGAGGCACGACATTGATGTCTATCTGAAGCCATTAGTTGAAGGACTTCTAGTTTTATGGAATAAACCAGGTGTACGTGTCTAGGATGAGTACAAACAAGAACACTTTGACATACGAGCAATGTTGTTCGTAACAATCAATGATTGGCATGCTTTAAGTAATCTTTTAGGTCAGACAAACAAAGGATATAATGCAAGCACACATTGTTTTGATGACCTTGACAGTATATATTTGAAAAGATGTCGAAAGGTCGTGTACCTTGGCCATCGTCGATTCCTTCCTTTGAATCACCAAGTAAGAAAGAAAGGTAAGCATTTTAAAGGTAAGCCAGATCACCGGAAGAAGCCTCATAACCGAACCGGAGAAGATGTACTCGCAATGGTCAAGGATGTGAAAGTAGTATTTGGAAAGGGACAAGGCAGCAAATCTGTTCCCAAAGATGCTAAGGGACACGCACCTATGTGGAAGAAGAAGTCCATCTTTTGGGAGCTACCCTATTGGCAAGTCCTAGAGGTCCATAACGCAATCGACGTGATGCACCTGACAAAGAATCTTTGTGTGAACCTGTTAGGATTCATGGGTGTGTACGGAAAGCCAAAGGATTCACTTGAAGCACGCCAGGACTTGCAAGGCATGAAAGAACGAGACAACCTTCATCCAGAGAAGACAGATGATGGACATCATTACTTAAGTCCTGCTAGCTACACGCTTAGCAAAGAAGAGAGGGACAGCATGTTCGAATGTCTAAGCAGCATCAAGGTCCCATCGGGATTCTCCTCCAATATAAAGGGTATAATAAATGTGCCAGAGAAGAAATTCCTAAACTTAAAGTTCCACGACTGCCACGTGCTTATGACGCAATTGCTTCCAGTTGCTTTAAGAGGAATTCTACCTCCACATGTACGTCTAGCCACCGTGAAGCTATGTGCATTCCTCAATGTAATTTCTTAGAAGGCAATCAATCCAGTGGAACTAGCTACTCTACAGAATGATGTGGTTCAATGTCTTGTCAGCTTTGAGTTGTTGTTTCCTCTATCCTTCTTTAATATCATGACACACCTCCTAGTTCATTTGGTGAAGGAGATTAGTATTCTTGGACCTGTGTTCTTACATAACATGTTCTCCTTCGAGTGGTTTATGGGAGTCTTGAAGAAATATGTGAAAGTCCGTTCTAAGCCTGAAGGAAGCATCGCCCAGGGCTATGGAACAGAGGAGGTCATTGAGTTCTATGTTGACTTTATTCTTGACCTTGCCCCGATTGGCGTTCCTGAATCGCGACACGAGGGGAGACTCAGTGGTAAAGGAACTTGAGTCTTCATTCACATTTGCTTAAGTCAGGTTTTATATCAAACTATATATGTTGGACTAAGCATGGAGAAAGCGGGGTCATGATGGAAGAAGGTGAAGGAGAAGATTTAGACATTGATGACATTATTGCTCAGTATGGTGCCTTTGATGATACTACAATGGGGAGAGATGAAGAAGAGGTAGCGGCAGAAGATGATCTCGGTGATGCTCTTGGCGATGCCATTCGTGATGCACAACAAGAATGCGAAAGTGAAAAAGAGAAAGTTAAGTTCGAGCGCATGCTTGAGGATCATAGGAAGTTGCTATACCCGACGGCCGAAGAGGAGCAAAAAAAGCTGGGTACAATACTGGAATTGCTACAGTGGAAGGCAAAGAATGGTGTATCTGACAAGGCATTTAGGAATTTATTGAACCTCATAAAGAAGATGCTTCCGAAGCCAAATGAATTACCCACCACTACGTACGAAGCAAAAAAGATTGTCTGCCCTTTGGGATTAAAAATCCAGAAGATACATGCATGTCCTAATGACTACATCCTCTACCATGGCAATGAATACGAGAATTTGGATGAATGCCCGGTATATAAAGCAGCGCGGTATAAGATCAGACGCGATGATCCTGGTGACATCGAGGGTGAACATCGTCCTAGAAAGAAAATCCCTGCCAAGGTTATGTGGTATGCTCCTATAATACCACGCTTAAAACGTTTGTTCAGAAATAAAGACCATGCAAAGTTGTTGCGGTGGCATAAAGAAGACCGTAAGGTAGATAATATGCTGAGACACCTAGCTGATGGGTCCCAGTGGAGAGCGATAGACAGCGAATTTCCAGAGTTTGCAAATGAGGCTAGAAACTTAAGGTTCGCCTTAAGTACAGATGGTATGAATCCTTTTAGGGAGCAGAGCACTAGTCATAGCACTTGGCCAGTTACTCTATGTATCTACAACCTTCCTCCATGGTTATGCATGAAGCGGAAGTTCATTATGATGCCGATCCTCATTCAAGGTCCGAGGCACGACATTGATGTCTATCTGAAGCCATTAGTTGAAGGACTTCTAGTTTTATGGAATAAACCAGGTGTACGTGTCTAGGATGAGTACAAACAAGAACACTTTGACATACGAGCAATGTTGTTCGTAACAATCAATGATTGGCATGCTTTAAGTAATCTTTTAGGTCAGACAAACAAAGGATATAATGCAAGCACACATTGTTTTGATGACCTTGACAGTATATATTTGAAAAGATGTCGAAAGGTCGTGTACCTTGGCCATCGTCGATTCCTTCCTTTGAATCACCAAGTAAGAAAGAAAGGTAAGCATTTTAAAGGTAAGCCAGATCACCGGAAGAAGCCTCATAACCGAACCGGAGAAGATGTACTCGCAATGGTCAAGGATGTGAAAGTAGTATTTGGAAAGGGACAAGGCAGCAAATCTGTTCCCAAAGATGCTAAGGGACACGCACCTATGTGGAAGAAGAAGTCCATCTTTTGGGAGCTACCCTATTGGCAAGTCCTAGAGGTCCATAACGCAATCGACGTGATGCACCTGACAAAGAATCTTTGTGTGAACCTGTTAGGATTCATGGGTGTGTACGGAAAGCCAAAGGATTCACTTGAAGCACGCCAGGACTTGCAAGGCATGAAAGAACGAGACAACCTTCATCCAGAGAAGACAGATGATGGACATCATTACTTAAGTCCTGCTAGCTACACGCTTAGCAAAGAAGAGAGGGACAGCATGTTCGAATGTCTAAGCAGCATCAAGGTCCCATCGGGATTCTCCTCCAATATAAAGGGTATAATAAATGTGCCAGAGAAGAAATTCCTAAACTTAAAGTTCCACGACTGCCACGTGCTTATGACGCAATTGCTTCCAGTTGCTTTAAGAGGAATTCTACCTCCACATGTACGTCTAGCCACCGTGAAGCTATGTGCATTCCTCAATGTAATTTCTTAGAAGGCAATCAATCCAGTGGAACTAGCTACTCTACAGAATGATGTGGTTCAATGTCTTGTCAGCTTTGAGTTGTTGTTTCCTCTATCCTTCTTTAATATCATGACACACCTCCTAGTTCATTTGGTGAAGGAGATTAGTATTCTTGGACCTGTGTTCTTACATAACATGTTCTCCTTCGAGTGGTTTATGGGAGTCTTGAAGAAATATGTGAAAGTCCGTTCTAAGCCTGAAGGAAGCATCGCCCAGGGCTATGGAACAGAGGAGGTCATTGAGTTCTATGTTGACTTTATTCTTGACCTTGCCCCGATTGGCGTTCCTGAATCGCGACACGAGGGGAGACTCAGTGGTAAAGGAACTTTAGGGAAGAAAACATATATTGGCATGGAAGATGATTATTTCAATAAAGCACACTACACAGTTCTTCAGAACTCATCATTGGTGCATCCGTACATCGAGATACATAAGGAGTTCTTACGATCAAAGTTTCCAGGGAAGACTGAAGCTTGGATTAGGCGTCAGCACATGGAAAGTTTCAGTGGTTGGTTGCGAAAAGAATGTTAAGGCGATGACAATATTGATGAGCAACTGTATTTGTTGGCTAGGCAACCATCATGGCATATCCTCATGTACCAAGGGTATGAGATAAATGGGAATATACATTTTACACAGTTGCCCAAGATAAAAGGAGCACCAATCAAAATAGTGGTGTTCGCATAGATGGCACAGATCCAAATGGGAATATACAAACATATTATGGCCACATAGAAGATATATGGGAACTAGACTACGCACCTAATTTTAAAGTTCCTTTGTTCTGGTGCCAATGGGTGAAGCTGACCAGAGGAGGGGTAATAGTCGACAAAGAGTATGGAATGACAACAGTGGACCTCAACAATATTGGGTACAAAGACGAACCATTCGTCCTTGCTGCCGATGTGAGTCAGATGTTCTATGTGAAAGACATGTCTACAAAATCAAAGAGAGGAAAAAACAAAGACATCAACTCAATGATCAATGAGCCAAAGCGCCACATAGTTCTTTCTGGGAAAATAAATATAGTGGGAATTGAAGACAAGTCAGATATGTCAAAAGATTATGAAAGAAATGTCCGAATTCCACCCTTCATAGTGAAGAAAGATCCAAGCATCATGTTAAATGATGAAGACACTCCATAGTTACGACAAGATCATAACCAAGGGTCATACGTCAAGAAAAAATTCACTATTGTGCCCGCATGATACAACGATGCAAATCCTAGATTGTCTCCAATTGAAAAGTTTTGAATACCAAGTTTGTTCAGCTCATCAAGATATACAATCCTTATATAGGCCATTTTTTCATTTGAGAAAGTTTGAACAAAATGTAGTTCAAATTTCACAAGTGTGTGACATAGTTTTAGAAAGTCTATATGAGAATCAAGAATTTGTGACTAGTGTTTGATAAAACTTTCTCAAATGAGAAAATGAGCTATGTAACAATTGTAGATCTTGCTGAGATGATCAAACTTGGTATTTAGAGATTTTTCATCTGAGGTCATTTAGTGTCTCATTTGAGCAAGTTTGACCAAGTCAAATTTGGTCAAATGAAAAAACAACACTTTGACTCTAGTATTCTGAACTCTAAATGACTTCAAATTGAAAAGTTTTGAATACCAAGTTTGTTAAAATCATCAAGATCTACAATTGTTGTTTTGGTCAACTTTCCATTTGAGATAGTTTAGATGGTTCAAATTTATGATTTTTAAATTTCAACGCCTACAAACTAGTTTTCGGAACCCTAGATTGTCTCCAATTGAAAAGTTTTGAATACCAAGTTTGTTCAGCTCATCAAGATATACAATCCTTATATAGGCCATTTTTTCATTTGAGAAAGTTTGAACAAAATGTAGTTCAAATTTCACAAGTGTGTGACATAGTTTTAGAAAGTCTATATGAGAATCAAGAATTTGTGACTAGTGTTTGATAAAATTTTCTCAAATGGAAAAATGAGCTATGTAAAAATTATAGATTTTGCTAAGATAATCAAACTTGGTATTCAGAGATTTTTCATCTGAGGTCATTTAGTGTCTCATTTGAGCAAGTTTGACCAAGTCAAATTTGGTCAAATGAAAAAATAACACTTTGACTCTAGTATTCTGAACTCTAAATGACTTCAAATTTAAAAGTTTTGAATGCCAAGTTTGTTAAAATCATCAAGATCTACAATTGTTGTTTTGGTCAACTTTCCATTTGAGATAGTTTGGATGGTTCAAATTTATGATTTTTAAATTTCGACGCCTACAAACTAGTTTTTGGAACCCTAGATTGTCTCCAATTGAAAAGTTTTGAATACCAAGTTTGTTCAGCTCATAAAGATATACAATCTTTATATAGGCCATTTATTCATTTGAGAAAGTTTGAACAAAATGTAGTTTAAATTTCACAAGTGTGTGACATAGTTTTAGAAAGTCTATATGAGATTCAAGAATTTGTGACTGTGTTTGATAAAACTTTCTGAAATAGGAAAATGAGCTATGTAACAATTGTAGATCTTGCTGAGATGATCGAACTTGGTATTCAGAGATTTTTCATCTGAGGTCATTTAGTGTCTCATTTGAGCAGCTCATCAAGATCTACAATCCTTAATGAAAAAACAACACTTTGACGGGCTGCAAAAATTTCAGGCCTTCAGTCCCGGCCCAGGCCAGGAACCGAGACTAAAGGGTGGGCGGAATTAGCCCCCAAAAATACCTTTAGTCCCGGCTGGTAATACCAACCGGGACTAAAGATCCTTTAGTCCCGGCTGGTAAGCCGAGCCGGGACTAAAGGGTTGAACCTTTAGTCCCGGTTCGGCTTACCAGCCGGGACTAAAGGATCTTTAGTCCCGGTTGGTGTTACAAGCCAGGACTAAAGGGTCCCAGCCTATATATATCGACCGGTTCATCTTCTACTTTTCGATTTACAACGTCGATCTCGTCGTCTCTACCGTGCCCGCGCCGCCGTCGTCGTCGAGCCCCGCCCGGCGGCCGTCGAGTCTCCACCGTACGTCGTCCTCGCGCGGCTCTGCTTGGCCCTGTGGCCGGCCAGCACGCCCAGCGCCGCCATGCATGTTTTAGATAGTTTTTTAGATACTTTTTAGATAGTTTTTTTAGATAGTTTTTTAGGTAGTGTTTGATATATATGTTAGATTAAAATGTATTAAAATTTAATTTGTAGTTTATTCTTAGTTTTTAGATAGTTTTTGATATATGTTAATTAGATTTAAATGTATTAAAATTTAATTAGTACTTTATTTAGATAGTTTTTTAGATAGTTTTTATTATAGTTTTTGATATATTTAGTAATTATTATTCTATCTCTCTCTATATGTGTTAGATTTAATTTTGATTTAGTAATTTTATCTATGTATATATGTTAGGTTTAATTAGATTTAGTAATTAATTCTATCTAGAGATTCTATATGTATACATATATATGTACTTAATTATTTCTATGTGTATATATACATGTACTTAATTATTTCCATGTGTTGAGAGAGAGAGAAAATTGTATCTAGAGAGACATTCTATGTGTTATCACATGCATATCTAGAGATATATACATATGCACTTATTCTATGTGTTGAGAGAGAGAGAGAAAATTGTATCATTCTATATGTATATATACATGTACTTATTTCCATGTTTTTTGGATCAAAAGTGTTTTTTATTCGATTCCAAAGCCTATACCTTATTATTGTTTATCCTTATGAAAAATTATGTGTTATTATATTTAATTGGATTTAGTAATTCTATATGTGTTATCACATGTACTTATGTTATGTGCCATAGTAATTATATCTATGTGTTATCTTGAAGATACAAATGGTTGCTCCGGATGATAACTTGAATGATGACATAATGGCGAATATTATCAACGCCGGCACCAATGTGGATGTAGATGACACGAGTCAGTACTTTGCTGATTATGAGGATATCTTGAATATGCCGGTGGTTGAAGATCAACAAATTGTCGCGCAGAATGCCCGATAGAAGCAATACCATCATCGCATGGGATCAGGTGGTTATAGGAGTGCTATTCCCAAGTGGTAGAACCTAGAAGCAGAGATTACTGCCAAGGGAATCATACCTGAAACAATAGAGAAGAACTGGCCTCAACGCGCGAAGAATTGGTTCTACGCTCATGGGGGAAGCCTAGACCCAGACACTGGCAAGCTAATTTTCGGCCAAAAAATTGAGAGAGCAACACAAAGACTAGCTCGTGCTAGGGAAGAAGCTGATAGTGGTGTTTTCAAGCCCAACAGAGAAAAGGATGAATTGACATATGCCCTAGAGAATCCCGAACATGGTGGTCGAACAAGAGGCTATGGGGCGGTTCTGTGGCTACAAGCATTTCCAGCAGACATGGATACCTACAGAAGCCGCCAGAGAAAGAAGGATGAGGAGGCAGACTGAATCCGTGTATTGGAGCAATTTGTTAATGAGTCACGACAAGTATTGATTGAATCACGTGAACGAGAAAAATCTCTTGAGGCAAGAATGCAGGAGGAGATCAAGAGGCAAGTGCAGCTAGCAATGAGTCAAATGCAATCGCAATCAACGCCGAGAGTCACCATTAGCCTCATTGGTCAGATGAAAAGTAGTTGTGCTTCCACAGAGCTGCCAGTTATTCAAGGTGATGCTGGGTTGCGCTTCTCTGTTGATGACATTACCGAGCCTCTAACAACATGGGAGCTGCACATTCCAGATGGTAATAATGCATCAATCATGGTGGCTGTCGGGGTTGTATCTCCAATAGACCGAACGAAGACACCAAGAATCCATGGGTCAGTTATTCAACCTGGATATGCTAGCGTCTCGGTCGATAGAGTGCTCAAAGGTTACAGCAATGTTCCTCTGGACATTGAAGGCAGTGATGGGGAGAAGACACTAGGAGAAGCAGAGAAGACATTTATTCAATGGTGCAAACGCTTCATCATCATTCCTGGGGCGCCACCGCTTCCCCTACCACACCCTAGGTACGAATGATAGTGAATGAAATATTATTTTTCTATTAATTTTATATTGGCTTCAAAAATAATTGACCCACAACTTATTTTTGTAGCAGGGTCTCCCCCCAGCCTAGCCCAATCATTCATTCCCCATCTCATCACATCGTCGCGGGGGGCGAGACGACTTCATCCCCACAGCGATCTCCAACTCCTACACCGGCTCCATCGCCTCCACAACGATCTCCAACTCCTACACCGGCCCCACCGCCTCCACAACGATCTCCAACACCTCCACGCTGGACTCCAACACCGGCCTCATCGCCTCCACACCGGTCTCCAACACCACCCCCACCACCTCCACAGCGACGCACTACAAAGACGTCTAAGGTCCCGGTGGCAAAGAAGACCCCAAAAAAAGAGTTATTTCTCAAGAAATACTTCCTGAAAAGACTGATGAGCAAATAGCAGCTGAAGAAGGCAAAAAAGTGAAAGATTTTTTTATAGATATCCAAAAGCAGAGACAACCGAAGCTTAAGGAGAAGTCGTACTTTTACATACCACGAGATCAGCTGAGGCAGAAGGTCGAAGCTCACAAGAAAAAGATGCTTGAAGTTCGTAAGCCACCGCCACTATGAGACTATGACCGCTCCCTCGTGAAGTCACATGATGCGCATAAGAAAAGAAAAAGAGCATCAGGGAAGGATGTCCCACAGCTCGGACAACAGAAGCAACCAATGCAAAATCTTGTTGTTGCTAATCAATATGGTTCCAACATAGAAGTCTATCGACCAGACAACTCTGGAGAAGTGTCGGTTCAAGACCTTAATGATTTTTGAACAAACTGGTTTAACCTTGGATCAAGTGACGGACAAAGCTCCAATCCAGAACCTAGAAGTTGATACCTGGAAGACTTATAAATTTGGCAAAAGTCTGTACAACCCTGCGGCTCTGAATGAATTGGGTACGCAAATGTACTTGCTCAACAAGTGGTACATGCAGGCGTGTGGCAAGGGTGAGCAGTGGATCTTTGTTAGATTTAGAGACCATCATTACTTCCGTGGCGATGACATCTTACATATTAGTTTCGAAGAATTGCATCAACTATACCACTTGGACGCTCTGGACAAATCAATGATTAGCTCCTTTGTTTGTAAGTGATTCTTACTTTTATTTAATAAACTCACTTCCATGCGTACGTGTATATAATTATCCTCACATGTAACTTATATTTATATATAGATTTCAGATGTCAGAGCTCCAAAGAATACAAGACACCAGTGTTGGCTTCATTGATCCTTATATCGTATTCAAAACCAATATTATTGTCAAGGAGCATTGGGTATCTGAAGCACAGACGAATATCATGAAGTTCTTCGTGAAGCAGCACGACAAGACAACAATACTTTTCCCGTACAACTTTGAGTAAGTGTTAATAATAATGTAGTCTACACATTTTATGTAATATCAATACAACTTATATGCATGTACATGTGTGTATAAACCAATGCAGGTTTCACTGGATACTCATTGTTATTGAGTGAAACTCAAGTCAGTTAGTAATCTTGGACTCATTGAGAAAAGAGCGAGCAATATACCAAGATATGATAGACATTATCTAGGGGTAATTTCGATCTCTCGCGCACAACTATTATTGAATAGACTTTGCCATAATTTATTAACGTTCGTACATTATTGGTTGCACAGGGTTTGAAAAGAGTTTATTCAGCAACACCGCAAGGATTGCAAGGCACCACTTAATGTAGTTGAAATACCAGTAAGTTATACTATATATACTTCCCCACGTGTTTAATTACTATATCGTACTTCAATTTACGTGTGAGATGATGAGAATAATCTTCTTCTCGTACAGTGGTGTTTGCGCCAGAAACCAGGTAATAACTTGTGTGGATACTACGTTTGTGAATTTATCACTGCATACATAATAAGAACTCCTGAAGATGTCCTCAGAGTACGTATATATCAATTTTTATTTATTTTTAAATGAATATATATATATGTATTAATACTTTTTATTTTATTTCAAATGCAAGACTGAATGGTTGAAACGAAGGGTCATGCAAAAAAGGCCATCTGAAATCAGTTCAAGAGTCAATAGTAGGATATCTTCTAGAAAAAAGTACTAAATCCCAACGGCGAGTTCTACTCTGATCCTAAGGAACTAATGATGTAAATTAAATATTTATTGATATCGTTATTTTCGAGAACAAGATTATGAAAGTGTTGTATATATACATATATATATCTATAATATATATAGTTTCATACTTTATTCGAATATAATAATGCTCGAGATGAGAATTAGATGTAATTATATGCGTGCGTGTATTTATATTAGCAGCGTAGAATACATACATAAAAACATATTATATATTAAACAAATATGTGTAACTGAACTGAAAACAAATTAAACAAAAAAAAAAGA